>NC_061113.1:62214590-62514590 GCF_002878395.1 Capsicum annuum | reverse complement strand
TAACCTTTAACTTAATATCTCCTCAAATTTACAAAATAACTTTATATAAATATCATCATTCATAAAAAAAAATCGACCTAATTAATGAATTAAAGAATCCAAATTAATTCAATTAGTCACAAATTCATAAATTTCAACGTTGAAATTAAGACATGTCGTGCATAACTTGGATAAAAGTCTAACTAAGATTGTTTTTAGGTCATGTAAAAATAATATTTATAATACATGTATGGTTGGTATACACGATTTAAATATATGTCTACAATTATCTACCAAATCGAGTCATAAATATGATGCCACTGTTCATATGAAATTTTAAGGAAAATGTACCTTTCATATTTTCAATTTATTTACCTAAATGCTGATAAAGCGTTATGAAATATAAAGTAAAAACAAGAAGAATGTAGAGAGAAGAGAGAGTAACTTTTATTTCTCTTGAGGATTTCTTGAGGGGTTGATAACAATGAAGAAAACCTCTTTATTTATGGGGAAAAACTAATTTTACTCCAAAGTTAGGGTTTCTAACTTTTCTATAAATGAACATTCACTATATATGATAATACATTTATAATGATTTCTTTCTTTTTCATTTTTCTTCTTTATTTATAGTTCATGCTCGCGTTTGTATTTTATAGTACACATTTGTATTTGTATTTTATAGTTCACACTTGTATTTGTATTTTATAGTTCGGACCATCATTTATATTTTATATAATTCACACTTGTCTTTTAAAGAACCGTTTAGTATTTGTATTTTATAGTTGATTGCATATTGCATTTATATTTTGTTGTTTCATTTTATATGTATTTGTATTCTATTTTCAATGATGCACTTGTATTTTTATAAAATTATTTTATATTTGTATTTGTAAGTTGACCGTATATTGTATTTATATTTGTAATTTTTTTTTTTTATTTGTTTGTATTTGAATTTGTAGTTGACAACATCATTTGTATTTTTAAATAATTGAAAAAGAATTGTTGTTGTTCTTTCTACGAACACTTATATTTATATTCATTGATACGAATTGTATTTTATTGATACAAATAGAACAATACAAATGATAAATTATACTAATAAAAATGTTAAATTATACAAATAAAAATGTTACCTTTGTATCAAATGCTACATGTTTATACAACTTGAACCATACACATACAAATGATACTTGTTTATATAGAAATACAAATGATAAATTTGAAATACAAATACTATCCATACATTTGCATTGAATTACTCAATGCATATTTATATATTTAGACTCAAACAAATATAATTAATTCATATACTTGTTTGTATACAATACAAATGATAAATTATACATATTCACGGCTAACTATTTAAATTTAATTAATAAATTTATGTAAAATATATAATAAAATATAAATAAATATAAAATATAACAAACATATAAAATATAAAATACAACAACAACAAAAAATAAAAGAAAAAAAGAAAAAAAAAAGATGGAGGAAAGATGTAAAAAAGAAAATAAAATGAAACAAGAACGAAAAAGGAAAAAAATACAAAAAAAGACTACAAATAAAAAAGAAATAAAATGAAAAAAAGATGAAAAACGCGGAAAATAAAAAAAAAGAAAAAAAATGAAAAGGAGAAAAAAATGAAAATGAAAAACGAAACGAAAAAGAAGAAAATGGAAAAGAAAAAAATGGAAAAAAAGGAAAAGGAAAAAAAAACAAAAAAAGAAAAGAAAAGAAAAAAGAAGAAGAAAAACTAGAAAAAAAATAAGAAGGAATAATAGAAGATAGAGAAAGAGAAAATTAAGGGAAAAGATAAAGGAGAGAGATTATGTATTATATTTAATTGGCAAGAGAGATTATGAATTATAATTAATTAAAACTTAGGTAGTTATTTCTTTTTTATATTCATACTCTTTTTAATTTGCTTACTTTTGTTTGAAACGATTAAATACAATCTAAACATCAAATACCAATATACATATATAACAACTAGTCAAATGTACGTGCTGTAATACCCCGTACTTTTTCTAGGTTGAAAAGTTTCCTAAGAATGTTAGAAGCTTCGTTTGAAAGATGAACCCACTTTTGTACACGTGGTATTTTCAAGATTTTCACTTTTTATTATGTGGAAAATCGAATAAGCTTTCCATCGATACTAAATTCGCCCAAATCTGATATTCGGGTGAAGAGTTAGAGCCTTTTTAGTGAGACAGTGTACACCTGAGCCTTCAGCGCGTCCCGGAGATAGCTCAAATGGCAATTGTCAATTTCCAGTGTTGCTCCGCAATAGTGGCGCATCACGCCAAACTTTCAGGTCGCATATAAGGTGGCAACGCGTTAGCTCCGCATCGCGCCACCGTGCAATTTCCTATTTGTCACTTTCCAGTGACTTGGCGCGATAGTGGCGCGTCGTGCCAAGGATGAAAATCGGGAAATTTTCTCATAAATTAAAAACGCGTTCAGGATTAAAAGGGTCGATTTCCTACCCCTATTTAAACCCAATAACATGTGATTTAACCATTCCTCGCCCAAAATATACTAGTTTCTCTCAAGTTTCTCTCAAGAACAAGCTAGGGTTTCTATTGAGGATTCAAATTCAAGTAGGTTTCACCGTCAATCTTCACGAAATCATGAACTAAGGTATGCATAGTGTTCATTCATGAACTTCTTTCGTCCATGGAGTCCAAGAATCTCTTTTCAAATTCAAGTGTATGGATTTTTGTATGAATTCCATGTTCGGTTTGTGTTGCTCATGTTGATAATGGCCAATTGAGTTTTAATCCATGTTTGGTGATAAATTTCATGTAAAATTGACTAGTAAAGATGTAGATTCATGTAGACCTAGGATTGAAACTCTTGGATGATGAAATTAGATATGAATTATGATGTTTGATTGTTGTATAATGTTGTCTACATATATTATGCCTACCATGTGTTTGATTAAATGCCTAATGAAGAGAAAGTGCCCAACTAGCATGATATTATGAAATCCCCATATTTGTACAAGTTTATGCATATCACATGTTTGATGAAGTACTTCAAGATATGAATTATGAATTGTGTTGTTGGTCATGTATTCACGTAAGTCATGCTATGTCAGTTTCTTTCCATCGATTCCTGGGGGTACTTGTACCTGACAATTTAGCTGTGTGCCTAGAGCCATGTCATGTTTTCAAGATACTCTCAGTCAAGCTATGATCCGTAGAACTCAGTCAGTCATGTGACTCAGGAAAACCCAGAAATCTCAGAAATCTCAGTAATCTTAGTAGTTCAGTAATCTCAGTACTCAGTAATCTCAGCAACCTCATTATTCCCAATCAATCTCAGTAACTTCAGTACTCCCAGTTAGTCCTTAGAACTCAGTACATTCCCTCAGTTAACGGATCCCAGTAAATTTAGTTTAGCTCCACTAAATAGTACCATTAGAATCAGCTCAATTCAGTTAATTAGCTCAGTTCAGTTAATCAGTTCAATGTCTTTCAGATGGGAGTAGGATTCAGCACCGAGTGAGCCTATGGATGGGGACTCATCCGCTAGATAGGACTGATATCCCTAGAAGCTATCCCTAAGTTCCAGAACTATGATGACAACGTAGGTACGAGATGTCACCCGTTAGATAGGACTGACATACTCAGGGATCACCCGTTAGAGTATTTAAATGTATAGGACTGATCCCAGGGGTCACCGCTAGATTAGGACTGACTCCACAATAGTTGTCTTTACTAGTGGCGTGGTACTGACACCCTTCCAACTGTGGTTACAGGTTGGACCCCAGTTAGCTTAGTACGGGGCATGTCGGTTAGATGAATACATCCTACAGTTTTAGTTACAGAATCAGGACTATCAGATACAGTTAATTCAGCTCAGTAGTATAGATTTAGGACTGTTAGATACAGTCAATCCTTATTATTATAAATAGACCCCAGGATCACCCACCAGATAGGACTAATCTCAACTATGGTCAATCAGTATCAGTATCAGTATCATCAGATGTAGAGATCACCCGCTAGATAGGACTGATCTCAGATATAGTTACTCAGATACAGTACGAAACTTAGCTAGTTCCATCAGGTCCAGGACTGTCAGATACAGTCACTTATGTTATGAGTTATATCAGTTATCAGAACTTATGTTATTAGCATTCAGCTTCTGGACTGTTAGATACAATCGACGAGACCAGTTCTTCATAATCAGAACTGTCAGACACAGTTATCTATGTATCAATAAAATAGTATCAGTCCCACAGTATTCAGTAATACAATATCAGTTTCTCACTCATCAGTGACTCATATGTCAATATCAGTAGACTCAGTAGTTAGAACTCAGTATCTATTCCTATCATGATCTCAGTTACAGTTACGTATGCATGCATGTATTCTCACATTCATGTTAGTCAGTCAGTTAGTATTGTTCATGCATATGAACCTATTGTATTCAGCCTACCTCACTTGCATACCAGTACATTCAAAGTACTGATGCATTTGCGCTATGGTGTCTTATACCATAAGTTTAGAAGCACGAGCTCCAGATAACCAGTAGTATCCCAGTTCAACGATCAGAGTTAACAGTGAGTCCCTATTCTTCAAGGACATGATGATCATATTACTATTTAGTTTTTAGTTTATTTTAGTAGTTGGAGTTCGTTGGGGACATGTCCCATCAACTCCTTATTTAGACAGTTTAGAGGCTTTCAGACTACAGTATGTTCAGACAATTATCTCAGTTGTTTTGGTATTGTTATACCATATTTTTTAGTTATGTACTAGTATTGAACCTTATGGCCTTTCAGTTCATGTTTCCGCATTTACGATATTATTACTATTATTCAGTGCTCAGTTTATAGATATCAGTCATGGGTTAGATTGTGGTCCTTCGGAGTCATGGGCACCGTGTAGCATTCCGGGTACTAGATTCGGGGCGTTACACTTTCTTTGCACGTGGTTCTTACGTAAATTAATAATAAATTTTTATAAGAAAATACATTATTATGTGTATGTTATAGTATTGAGTAAATAGCTTTTTTTAAAAATAATGTAAAACTTTTAAGATAAAAACTGTACTTAAAAAAAAAAGATAACTCATCACCTCTTTTTTTCTCATTCATTATTCTTCGAGAAGTAATCTTTGTTTCTATAATTCTGCACTTAAATAAATAGTTAGCAACATATATAATTTGTAATAAATTAAATTTACAAATGACTAATATAAAAAAAACTATAATATTGGAAGAATAATCTCTATACATTGATGTGAAAGGAATAACCATCAATTTATAAAAGTTCAAATTCTTTTCTTTTAAGAAATGATTTCTTTAATTATGGAAATAAGTTATTTTTATTTTGGAAAACATGACAAACAATTATGCTATTTATTTAAGGTATTATTTTATATACCAAATTATTTAGGATAGTTTCTTTTTCTATTTACGTGAAACATGAAAAATTGGGGGGGGGGGGGGGGAGGAAATTTTATTTTACCATATATTTTAGGAATCCATAGTTTTATATATTTTAGGAATTTATATTATAAATATTATTATATAATAAATTAATGATGTAAAAAGACGATTTTATCTATTGTGGAGATTTTTAATGAAGGCCAAAAAGTTCAAATCACTTTTCTAAGAGTCTTCACACTTTTAATATACTATAAATATAGATATAAATTATAGATATAGATATAGATTATATAACAGTAATTAACTTTTCAAAAAAAAAGCTGTCAATATAGAAAGATTTTACTATATTTCCTTCCTTCGAACTATGTATATAATTTAGAAAATTAAAAATTATTTTAATTTCACAGTCATTGTAAAAAAGGAGCCATGAGTGCAGTGTTTTCTACTACATATACTACTTAAATCCATGATCAGTCTCTTCCTAACCACACAAACGAAAGTGAATTCAATTTTCCTTTTATGTTTTATCAGTCTTTTTTTTAAAATCTAATTTGCAAAGGAAATCTTAATTTATATTTCTAAAGATAAAATAGTCTTGTATTTTGAATGGTGTAATTGTAATTACGTTATATAATGACCCACATGGTCATTTTGTACTATGAAACCTTTTCCCAACTTGATTTTTCCTATAGTCTTATTATGCTATATGACTTGTGGATGAGTAACGCGATTCTCAAGGTTATCCAATAATTTCTAGAGAAGAAAAATTCTATTTATGAACATTTGAAAATGAGAAGTTTGCCCAAGGTCAACATTTTGGATTAATGAGTTCAAACTTGAATTTTGATAGTCTCATTAGGTCTGAAGATTGATTTATATCGTAGTCAGATATCTTGTATGGATTCGTAGGGGCACAACAATGATTTGAACCATTGGTTTTGTTATTAGTTAATTTGAAGAGTTTGGGTTGACCACAATCAATATTGATCAAAACAACCGCAAATTGGTGATTTGATAATTCGAACGGCTTTGATATTCATTTTAAGAGTGGTTGACATACTTGTATGTGATTGGGGGTATCAGTTGAATTCCAGGTGCCAAAATGGAGAATGGTCTGCACCATATTTTTGGTACAAATCTATTTTACTCTTTGTGATCATGTGAGAGGTGTTGTGATTGTGAAGAGATGTTTGAGCTAGTCATTGTGATTGCGTGAAGGGGCCTCATATTGGCGAAAAGTAAATTCTAGGCCAAGTTTGTTTTGTGCATCACAACTGTGACAAAGAAGTCGCTTTAAAGATGAGTTAGGTCAGATCGACTTGTCATGATCACCGAGACCATGTTCACGAAGGAAAATTTATACATGAGAAAAACTATCATATTCATGACTTTGAATTGTATGCATTGTGAGATTTAAATAGATAATCATAGCCTCTAGTATATTTTCAATTGAAGTAATAATAATTTGAGGTAGCAAAGGTGGTTGGAGTTGTTCACGGACTGTGATATGACTATTCTTTATCATTCGAACAAGGCTTATATAGTAGTAGATGTCTTGAGTCACAAGGCTGTGAGTATGTGTATCTTGGCTTTACTACAGAAGGGGTATCTTGGCTTTACTACAGAAGGGGGGGGGGGGGGGGGGGGGGGGACATTCTTTGGCCCTAAATGTTCAATATTTGGCCAATAGATTCATAAGGCTTGATATTTCAGGAGCTGATAATCTTATTGCTTATGTGAATGCTCAGTTAGTCTAATTGGAACAAATTAATGCCCAAAAACTTGAAGATGATAAGTTGTACATGATTTGAGATAATGTGTATCAAGGAGAGACTATAGAGCCAATTCTTGATGGTAGAAGTGTTTTGAGGATCAAGGGCCATATTTGTGTATTGAGTTAGGTAAATTGACTAAGTTGATCATGAAAGAGGCTTACAATTTGAGATATTCTTGTTACCTGGAGAAGCATGGATCTTGTAGGAACCAGAAGTATAGGAATGCAAAAAATTAAAAATTTACATCAACAATGCAAAAAATTAAAAATTTACATCAACTTGAATTTGAGCCAAGGTTTACCATTTATTTGGTTTAACAGCTATTGCGAGCATAGAAATAAAGAAGTAGGCCCGACCTGCTCAAGGGACACTACAAAAATGCCTTAACAACTATAGTGAGCCAACTGTAGAGTTGGGGTACCCCCTATAGCAGTATCGTACTAGTAACACACGAATAAAAACTTTTTTTTGTTTAATCCTTATTCTAAAAAAATGGGTCCTCTCCTTAAAATACCTCTAAGGCTATTCCCAAGCTAGAATGACTATAACAGAGATGAAAGCCTCTCAAGAGATGTGGTCCATCATCATCCTTATGGATCCACCGCCAAAACTGCTAGATCAAAAATAAGAAATAAGGTTGCAGCATCTCGTGGAAACAACTTGGCATTGAGATAGGTTATGATTTTATGAGTAATAAACTGTGATTAGTAAACAAATACGTAATATAGAATTGACGGGTGAAACATGATTAGGTCTGATGGTATGATGCTTGGATGGATAAAATATTGAATTGACATAAAAAACATAAAACGAATGGTAATAGGTTAATATATGAATCTCTTAATATGTGTTATGTGTTTTATGAATTCAGTGATAATATACAATGTGAATAAGGTGAACGTGAGTGACGATGGAGAAATTGTGTATCCATGTGACCTATAAACACATATTTGTATAATTTAATAGGTGAATAGATAGTGTGTGTTTCTTAATTGCGAATTTCTTAATATAATTTGTCCTTGTTAGATTAATATCAAGGAAGGGGGAATCGATTTCATAAATAGATGTTCTAAAAGAGAAGCTTAACTAAGTGTTAGGGTGTAATCTGTTGCAAAGACGTGTAACTAAAAGGTAGAATTATATGTTGAATGTGGTTGAATAGTCTAATAAAATGGCTAATGAAGTGGGTCTATGAATCTAATAATGACTGGGATATAAGGGCTATTATACTAGTAACTGAATTCCTGATCCTTGATGTAAATAACAATAGTGGATTAAGTAAATAAACTTATGATCCTTTGATTGGAGTCAGAGTTAGCCTAATCGCTTATATGCTTCTGATATGAATAAAATATTGATTAGTCTTCAGGCATAGTTGTGGTCAATTGATTATTGATTTGTTAATGCTTGAATTAGCAAGCTATTGATTGTTGAACTATTGAATTGAGATATGACTATGACATATACTTGGAAATTAGGTACACTTGTAATATTATTCTGAGAGACAATGGAGCGTGGGATCATATTGTGATATGTCAAAAAAGGTAAAATATGGTATAAATTTTCAGGTTGATGAGTGATTATGTTAGGTGTGAGCTTACAAATGAGCAGTATTATTATAGACCGAGTTCATGTAGTATATATATATATATATATATATATATATATATATGCTCCAGTACAATACACGAACCCTGGTGCATCTCATGCAAGTCATCACTATTGAGTAGAATAGAACCTCTTAGCGGGTGTCTGCAGATGATAGAGTATTTATGAGATGAAGTATTATGAGTTGGTGAGATACAAGTGTTATATAGTTCATTATATTGATATGGATGTAGTTCCATGTTGTGAGGTGATTGCTACAATTGCAGAGTTTAATATGACTCAATATGTTTGATTAATGTCTTACATGTCCTTATGATGGTAGTAGTAACATAATTGTTGAAATTGTTGAGGTTGTGGTTATTTATGATAATTTTGTTGGCTTATGTGTTCTTGTTGTTGTTGTGGATTATCATATTCCTTGTACTGTTTAGGTAGTTTGATTGGTTGGTCAAACCATTAGCAACATTCATGTTGTCTAAGGAAATATGTGTGATTGTGTTTACCCTAATGGAAACAGGATGGTTAATATAATTGATAGAGTTAATTGAATGAAGAAAGATGTTGGGAACTTCTGAAATTATTGAGAGGTTGTAGTAAGGAATATGAAATTTGGTACTAAACTATTACTCCCTCCGTCCCATTTTATGTGTCATCATTTTCTTTTTAGTCCGTCCCAAAAAGAATGTCATATTTTCTTATTTGGTAAATATTTAAAAACACAATTACACTTTTACCCTTATTGGGCCCACTTAATTAAAAAAAAATAGCAACACATTTTTTGATAAAGGACAATTTGGTAAATATATCAAGTCTTCCCTTATTTCTTAAACTCCGTGCCCGGTCAAATGGCGACACATAAAATGGGACAGAAGGAGTATATGAAATTTTTCATGATTAATTTTGTTGATTTCTATATAATGTTTAGTGAACTAATCCTAGTTGTCCGATGATGCTTACCAGTACTTGTGGAGTATAGATACTATTCTCGCTATATCTTTTTTGGATGTGGTTGTGTTTCTTGTTGATTTGAAGTTTCTTAGTTGAAATGCCGCATACTCTTCATCAACTTTTGCATCCCATTCCAGGCAAAAATTATGTCTTTATTGTCTGCTTTGATTCTTGTAAAAGCTCTTGTACTTGTATTGAGTAGGTCATTGAGATATATTTTATTATGATAAGTTAATAGCTGTAAAGGTTTGACGGCATTATTGTGATTATTAACTTTTAAATTGAATTGTCATATTTTACAAAGGTTGTTTCAAGAACTTCTGCAATTAAATTGAGTGGGTGGTAAGAGTTCTCTTATCTAGTTAGAATAGAGTAGGTGCACGTACAATTTCGTAATTTGGATTGTGACAGTTGGTATTAGAGCGCTAGGTTACTGATCTCACAAGTACAAGAACAATGTCAAGTAGTGTCTTGTGGATTAGTGTGTAGACGCCCGTATCAAATCCTTGAGAATCTATGAGGTATCCAGGAGTCATCCCCTTTCTTCCTTCATTTTTTGCTATCTCAGTTATTTGTTCACATGGATTGGATTCAATTGATATCTAGTCAATTGCAATTGGTATTTAGATTATCACAATTGAAACCTAGTTGATTCCAGTTAGTATCTCAATAAGTTTACAATTGGAGCCTAATCGATTCTAGGTTGGTACCAGTCAAGATTCACACTTGTTGTATGAATTGAGGTGAAATTGTTTGGTTAATTATGGGTTGTTGAGTCGATGGTTAAAATCGGTGGCATGGAGATTTTGATATTTGTGGTGCATTGATATAATGCTAATGCCTTTTTGTATTGATGAAATAATGGAAGGGTGTGTGTGTATGCGCGCTTGGTACCTTGATAGAACTTCCCTTGTGGTTAAAATAGCAAAATTCTGATGACTAGTTGCCTAAAAATAAGAAGCTTTTATGGTTGTATTCATTTGTGACAGAACTAGAACTATGATACCGTGTTAGGAAATATTATATTGCATCCGTGGGTAAGAACTTAAATTTTCCTCGAGATACTGATTTAGGATCGCTACTGATGCATGTAGCTCTTCATGGCAACCACAACGGATCTTGCTCTCATGACCCAAAAGTTGAGGTCTTGATGAAACCTACCGAGACCAAGCCTCAGTAGGTAATCCAGTTACATAAAAAGGAAAAGAAAATATGGAATATAACAAATAAAATAACGAGGCTTCTAGAATGTAGTCAGGTCAACACACTTACATATATATATAATGGAAGTCTGAAATAAAACATACCTAAAACACCAAAATCTAGTGTCATAAGAACAAGAGCATCTAACACATAATCGAATACCTGAATACATAAATTCATCTCAAAATATGAGTAAAGATAAGATAAGGATAAGAGGAGGTCCAAAATCAACTCTAAACTCTAGAGTACGCCGGTTCCTAGAAAGTCAACTCTAAGTAATATGAATTAGCTGCCGTATGTCGTACTTGAGCCAGGATCTGCACCGAAAGGGTACAGTAGGGATGAGATGGTCCATGTGTACTCAATAGGTATCATAGGTCGACTGAGCAAAGTAGAAGATAATGCAAGTAAAAGATGCTATGACCACCACCTGCAAATAGAAAAGTTCCTAAATGGTAGCTCACACCATCTTCACTAACAATCCTATAAAATATGATTGATACAAAAACAACTAAACATGAGAACATAAATGAAAACTAAGTACACATCAAGGGTACATAAATAAACACAGGAGATGAATATGCAATGCAATGATGATGGAATCATGATGAATGATTGAAAGTCATCGCATGACTTTTCGTATACACCTACCGAGTCTCAGTGCTCCAAAGATAGGATCCATGGGGGTTCATAACCTGTATACTACCTAAAATCTCAACTAACCTATCCAACTAGTGTTCACTGATCAAGGTTTTTATAGTGTCACATTCACCTCTTCTTCTATTGTTCACATATTAAGGGTCTTATAAAAATGTCTCATTTTTCTTCAAATAAGTGTTTCTCAATAGTACCAATGTTTCATCAATATATATGTATGAAATAAGGATGAAATGCTCACAACCAATCAATAAAAAGATATAAATCCATTCATATACATGTAAAAGTAAGCTCAAAATCAAATTAATACATCAATAATTCATGATATCAATTCTCACTTGGCACTACCGTGATAAATATGCGTGTAAGACATTAACGATATCATTTTAACCCCTTACTAAGGTATTTTCATTATGATAGTGGAAAATAATGATCAAAAGGACCTACAATATCTATTCAAGTCCCCGCATGGACATCACATTAATAATAATGGCATAAGATGCACAAATAAGGCCTTAGATGTCAAATAAAGCCCCTACATGGTCAACACACAGTATATGATACCTCAAGTCAACTACAATAAACATATAAGCCTCAACACAGTCACACAACTATAATAATAATATTTTAATAGTGCTCACATGACTAGTGTTCCAAACCCATAGAATGCTTTACTCGTGCATAACTATCTAACCCAGTTTAAAGAAAGTTAAGCCATAACCTACCTCGTAGTGATGAAAATTTGATCCTAGAACCCTAAACACAGAGCCTTACCATTTTGAATGGCCTAGAAATGAGATAAAACATTCAAAAATAGAAACTGCATATTAAATAAAAGTTAATGATACCCATATCAACAATATTTAAGTCAGGTCTAAACTAGTCTGAAAAATGACTTTAAAAATAAAAGGGGTAAAGCCAACATTTAATTTTTGAAACATGTTTCCTGAGATTATAGGAGTGTATAGTTAAAAACCATGTGAAAACAAGTATAAAACGAGGCTCAAATCAAAGAAAAACTATTTTAAAGCTTTACCAGCAAAACCTCAAAATCTAATTTGAAATCAAGGTTTTAAAGATATTTTGAAGATAAAATCAATGGAAATTAACGAAATAAGAGTTTGGATCTTACCCAAATGGAGTGATAAATAAAACCCTTAAAATTGACCTTTCTCAAAGCTTTGAGGTCCATAAATGGTGAAAATCATAAAAAAATGTATTTATACTATCCCCCTCTTCACGATTATGAGGGTCAACATTAATTGAATTAAGTTTGGTCATTGCAATAGTGAGAGAAGGGCCTTGTGATCATGATGGTTAAACCCGACCTGATAATCCAATGAATGCACTGCGATAGCAGTCGACCCACCACACGATTTCCATAAAGGATATCAGCGAGGCCTGTGATTACGACACAAGGCCACACAATCACGATGGAGGCCTTATGCACCAAACATCAGTTGCTGCACCAGTTGAAGTTTCCATCTCAAGGTCTTTGAACGAACCCTTGGGATTCACTGGAAACCCCATAAAACCAAACCAAATATGCTACTAGGATATTTTTTATGTTTTGGACTTAATGACAGCATCAAACTATTAAAATGAAGTTGTTTTCAACAAATTATCCCCTGGTAACCACTTTGATATTTTTCATAAGTTTTTAAATGGAGGGTAAAAATGCAAAATAAAGGCTTTGGACCTGTAATACCTTGTACTTTTTCCTAGCTTGAAATTATCCCAAGAATGTTAAAAACTTACTTTTAAAATATGAATCCACTTTGGTACACGTGGAATTTTTAAGATTTTCACTTCTTATCATGTGGGAAAATGAATAAGCTTTCCAATGATACCAATTTTATTGGAATCCGGTATCGGAGTAAAAAATTATGGACGTTTTACTCAGAGCTGCCAGAATCGCCCAGGTGCGACATCCAGGTTGACGGACCATCGACCTAGCAACGGAACGTTGCCTTGACCGTCGCAGCCTAGGCAGTAAGGCAACCTTCTGGATAAGGTGCGACGGACAGGTTGACAGACCGTCAAACTTGTGATGGACCGTCTCCCAAGCCGTCACTACTTAGGCAGTGAGTCCCTATCCTGGTCCACCTACGACGGTTGAAATGACGGACTGTCGATCCAGCGTTGGACCATCGCATGATCCATCATAGGTTTCGTTCTGCAAATTTTTAAGTCATTTTGAAGGGGATTTTTTATCTTTTACGACCGATTTATATACCTAGTAATATTTGACCAAGGCTCCTAAATTCATTATTCTTCCACAACATTAAAATTAGGGTTTTCTCCCTAAGAGCAATCCTTAAACAACAAAATCCAAATCTTCTTCAAGAACTAAGAGATTCAAATTCTTCAAGTTCAAGAACTTCAAGAAACTCACTACCAGGTATGAATAGTATTCATTCATGAACTCCTTTCGTTCATGAAGCCCAAGAATCTCTTTTCAAAGTTCAAGTGTATGGATTGCTTTATGAATTTCATGTTGGGTTTGCTTTTGTTCATGTTGATAATGACCAATTTAATTCTAATCCATGTTGGGTGATCAATTTTATATGGAATTGATTAGTATAGGTGTAGATTCATGTGAACCTATGATTAAACCCTTGGATGATGAAATTAGAGTTGAATCATGATGTTTATTTGTTGTATAATGTTATCTACATGTACTATACTTACTATGTATTTGATTAAATGCCTATGTGAAGAAAAAGTGCCCAACTAGTATGATATTATGCAATCCTCAAGTATGTACAAGTTTATTCATATCACATGTTTGATGAAATGCCTCAATAAATAAATTATGGATTGTGATGTTGGTCATGTATTAAAGAAAGTCATGCTTTGTCAGTCTTTTTCCATAGAGTCCTAGGGTACTTGTACTTGATAATTTAGCTGTGTGCCTAGAGCCAGTGTTATGTTTTCATGAGATCCTCAGTCAATCCATGTTCAGTAGAATTCAGTTAGTCATGTGACTCAGGAAAACTTAGTAAAACTCAGAAATCCCAATAATATCAAAAAGCTCAGTAATACAGAATTCTCAGTAATATTCTCTTAGTCAATGAAACTTAGTTAACTCAGTCCAGTTCAGTTCAGTAATTTTTGTACAGTGTCTATTTAGATGGGAGTAGAGATTAAAAACGAATGAACCCAAGGATGGGAACATACACTGTCAGATGAGGGTGTGATTCTTAGAAATCATCTTTGCATTCTAAAAATATGTAGCCAACATAGATTGAGACATCAACACTATCAGATGATGGTTGATGAGGTGGATAAGTACTGTTAGATGAGGGCCCCACTGTTCTGCTTTGGGGAGATTTTCAAATAAGGTTTACTTACAGCATGTCCTTACCGGTGGTGCGGTATTGACACCCTTCTAATTGGGGTTACAGATTGGACCCCAACTCAGCTATAATGCATTATTTGGGGCATGTCGGTTAGATAACTACTTCCCACAATTTCAGCTACAAAAATTAGGAATGTCAGAACAGTCATTCAGTCTCAGTAATAGAACTCAGATAGTTCTATTCAGGACTGTCAATTACAGTCAACTCAGAACAGTACGAAACTCATCTAGTTCTATTAGATTTAGGAATATAAGATATAATCACTCATGTTATCAGTTATATTAGTCATCTGAACTCAGTTACTAGTTATGTTAGTTATCAGTAAATTCATGTTATCACGATCTCAGTTATAGTTACTATGTATTCATGCTTGCATTCTCACATTCATATTAGTTAGTTAGTCAGTATTGTTCATGCAGATGAACCCCATGCATTCAGGATACCTCACATACATACCAGTACATTCAAAGTGCTGACGTATTTGCACTATGGTGTCTTATACCATAGGTTTAGAGACACGAGCTCTAGAGCATCAGTAGATTCTAGTCTCAACAGTTAGAGTTAGCAGTGAGTCCTCATCTTTTGAGGATATGATCATTAATTTATTACCTCATTAATTTATTTATTAGTTGGATTTAGTTGGGGACATGTCCCATCAACTCCTTATTCAGACAATTCTGTCATGATTTAGAGGCTTTTCAGACTACAGTATGTTCAGACTGTTTATTTTAGTTATTTTGGGTATTTTATACCCCACCCAAATGTTATATTTTTATCAGATATTATATATCAGTATTGAACCTTATGGACTTTCAGTTCATGGTTTTGCATTATACAATATATTATGCAGTATATAGGTACAGATATCAGTCATGGGTTAGCTTGTGGCCCTTTGGGGTCATGAGCACTATATAGTATTCTGGTTACCAGATTCGGAGTATTACAAACTTGGTATCAGAGACTAAGGTTCTATAGTGTCCTAGGAAGTCTGAAATCCGCATCTAGTAGAGTCTTGTACATGGGTGTGTTGCGCATCACATTTATGTGTAGGAGGCTATAAGATATTTTAGGAACAATTTCCTTTTTTTCAGTATTCATGTCGTGCCAGTGAGCATAGTCTTAAATCAATCTCTCAATCTAATCCATTTCTCCCTTTCTTCTACAGAACATGCCTAAAAAAATAAATGAGAATTAGTCAGCCCTTCAGCCGGAAGTACCTTTGGGTGAACATATTACGCATGTAGAGTTCAGAGCTACATTCACTACTCTTGCCCAGTCAGTTGCTGCTCAGAATGAATGACCAGTTGTCATTCTGGCCAACCCAGTGGCTAACTCAGCTATAGCCAGGATTTGGGACTTCACCCGAATGAATCCTCCATCCTTTCTCGAGTCTAAGTCAGATAAGGACCCTCAGGAATTCATCGATCAGGTTCAGAAGGTTACTAACATTATAGGGGTATCAGCTATTTAGAGTGTTGAGCTATCTGCATATTAGTTATAGGATATTTCTCACACCTGGTACAAGAAGTGGAAGTTAGAAATGCCAGATGATGCAGGGCCTATTAAGTGGGAGGAGTTCAACACCACATTCTTAGATAGGTTCTTTCCCCTAGAGCTAAGAAAATCCAAGGTGTTAGAATTCATCAACCTTAGGCAGGGCAACATGATGGTGAAATAGTATTCTCTTAAGTTTACTCAATTAGCCAGATGTGCTCCTCATATGGTTGGAAATAGCAGGGCCAAGATGAGCAAATTTGTTTCTGGGGTGAATGATAGTGTGGTCAATGAGTGTAGGTCGGCAATGTTGAATAATGATATAACTCTAGCTAGGCTTATGACTCATGCTCAGTAGATAGAGAAGCAAAAGATTACGATGAGAAAGAAGCAGAATAAAAGAGCAAGGACAGGTAGTATCAACTTTGCTCAGCCAGAATCAGAAGGAGGAAACCGTTCTCAATTACGTCCTAAGTCATTAGTTCCAGCTCCTTTTTTATCTAGTGTTCTAGCTTTAAAGTTCAAGGATGGTAATATAGATAGGGCGCAGGGCTCAAAGTCTTAGGGCAGTGACAGCAATGCCTGAACTAAACCTTTTTATTAGATTTGATGTAAGAACTACAAGGGTGCTTGCAGAGCAGGTAGCGATGTCTATTTTGGATGTGGTAAGCTAGGTCACAGAGTTAGAGATTGTCCCTATTCAGGTTATCAGGGTTCAGAACCGTTCCTCAGCTCAGTCCAATCGCCCAACTCAGTAGGGTGCCACTTCTAGAGTTATTAGTGGGCAATACCCAAACAAACTTTATGCTCTCCAGTCCTGGCGAGATCAAGAAAATTCTTCTAATGTGGTTACTGGTATGTTATAGATCTTTCATATTCATGTTTACAGTTTGGTAGATCCAGGAGGTTCTTTGTCTTTTGTTACTCCCTATATAGCAGTTGATTTCAGAGTCAGTCCCAAAATTCTAGCAGAGCCCTTTTAAGTTTCTACCCTATGGGTAAAACCATCATAGTCAGTGGGTATACAGGAACTGCCCGATTATGATATTTTAGAAAGTCATTTCAACAGACTTAGTCGAATTAGAGATGACTAATTTTTATGTCATTCTCGGCATGGATTGGCTTCATTCCTGCTATGCCACAGTCGACTACAGAGATAGAATAATTTAGTTTCAGTTTTCAAACAAACCCGTCCTAGAGTGGAAGGGTAGTGTATCCGCTTTCAGAGGTCAGATTGTTTCCTACCTTCGGGCATGAAAAATGATATCCTTAGGATGTGTCTATCATCTTGTTCAAGTTAAGGAAATTAGTTCTGAAACTCCCAGTATTGAATCAGTCCTAGAAGTGAATGAATATTTAGATGTCTTTTTCGAAGATCTTCCAGGAATTTCTCTTGAAAGAGAAATAGACTTCGGCATTAATCTTCTTCCAGATACTCAGCCTATATCTATTCTGTAATACAGAATGGCACCAGCAGAACTCAAAGAATTGAAAAAATAGTCAAAAGATCTCTTAGATAAAGGATTCATTAGGCCCAAAATATCCTCGTGGGGTGCACCAATTTTAATCGTGCGCAAGAAAGATGGTTATCTCAGAATGTGTATTGATTACCATCATCTCAATAAAGTCATGGTCAAGAATAAGTATCTTCTTCCCAAAATCGATGACTTGTTTGAACAACTTCAGGGTGCCAGTTATTTATCTAAGATAGACCTCAGATCCGGCTATCATCAGCTCAGAGTCAGAGAATATGACATTCCAAAAAAAACTTTTTGTACTCGGTATGGTCACTTCGAATTTCCAATTATGTTCTTTGGTCTTACTAATGCCCAACAACTTTCATAGGCTTGATGAACCGTGTTTTCAAGTAGTACTTGGACATGTTCATCATAGTCTTCATAGATGATATTCTGGTCTATTCTTACAGTGAGCGTGATCACGTAGACCATCTCAGAATCATACTTCAGACTCTCTGAGATCATTAGCTGTTCGCCAAATTTAGTAAGTGCAAATTTTGGCTAATATCAGTAGAATTTCTTGGTCATATCATTTTTGGTGATGGAATTAGAGTAGATCCTCAAAAGACCGAAGTGGTAAGAAACTAGCCCAAACCTGTCTCTCTATCAAACATCAGGAGTTTCTTGGGTTTGGCTGGCTATTACAGATAGTTTGTTGAGGGATTTTTTTCTATTGCATCCCCTATGTCCAGATTGACTCAGAAGAAAGTCAAGTTTTAGTGGTCAGATCCTTGTAAGAAGAGTTTTCAGGAGTTGAAGACTCGACTCATCTCTGCTCCAGTCTTAGCTCTTCCAGATGGTTCAAATGATTTCGTAGTGTATTGTGATGCATCCAAAGTAGGTTTGGGTTGTGTCCTCATACAACATGGTAAGGTTATATCCTAATCCTCCAGACAGCTTAAACCCCATGAGAAGAATTATCCTACTTATGATCTTGAGTTAGCAGCCGTAGTTTTTGCCTTGAAGATTTAGAGACATTATCTATACGGTGTTCATGTAGATATGTTCACAGATCATAAGAGCCTCCAGTATGTATTTTCTTAGATATTTCTCAATCTTCATAAGAGAAGTTGGTTAGAGCTCTTGAAGTATTATGACATGAGTGTCCTTTATCATCCGAGCAAGGACAACGTAGTGGCCGACGCTCTCAGTAGACTGTCCTTGGGTAGTGCATTAGTTTACCAGACTAAGTTAGCTTAGGAAGTCCATTAGTTTACCAGACTAGGCGTTCGCTTAGTCTATTCAGAAGAGAGTGATATATGGGTTTAGGTAGTTTAGAATCATCTATAGTTGCCGAGGTGAAAAGAAATCAAGATAGAGATCCCAAGCTAGTCAAGTTGAAAGAGTCAGTCAAGGATCAGAAGGTAGAGGTTTTCTCCCAAGGGGGAGATAGTGTTCTGTATTGTCAGGGTTGTCCCTGTGTTCCAGATGTAGATGACTTAAGGTAGCAAAATCTTGCTGAAGTGCATGGTGCACGCTACTCTATTCATCCAGGGGACACAAAGATGTACCGCGGCTTGCGGGAGATCTATTGGTGGAGTGGGATGAAGAGTGATATTGCAGAGTTTATGGCTAAGTGCTCTACATGTCAGCAGGTTAAGATAGAGAACAAGAATCCTAGTGGATCTATGCAGAAGTTCAGTATTCCTACTATGTCTATCTAAAGATCTCTCCCATGAAGGGAGTGAAGAGGTTCGACAAGAAGGGAAAGCTCAGTCCTCGATATATCGATCCCTTCAAAATTCTTAGTAGCTTTGGCAAAGTAGATTATGAGCTCGAATTGACCTTCAGAGCTAGCCTCATTTCATCCAGTCTTCCATGTCTCTTTGCTCAAGAAGTGCATAGGTGATACAACTATTGTAGTCCCTATTCAGAGCATAAGCTTTCCATCGATACCAATTTTGTTGGAATCCAATATCGGAGTAAACAGTTATGGATATTTTACTCAGAGCTGCCAGAATCGCCCAGGTACGACGGCCAGGTTGATGGACCATCGACGTAGCGACGGACCATCGCCTTGACCGTTGCAGCCAAGGTAGTATGCATATCATATATTTGATGAAATGCCTCAATAAATGAATTATGGATTTTGATGTTGGTCATGTATTCAAGAAAGTCATGCTTTGTCAGTTTCTTTCCATAGAGTCATGGGGGTACTTGTACTCGACAATTTAGCTGAATTCCTAAAGCCAGTATCATATTTTCATGATATCCTCAGTCAAGCCATGTTCAGTAGAATTCAGTTAGTCATGTGACTTAGGAAAACTCAGTAAAACTCAGAAATCCCAGTAATCTCAGAAAGCTCAGTAATACAGAAATCTCAGTAATCTTTCATTAGTCAACAAAACTCAGTTAACTCAGTCCAGTTCAGTTCAGTAATTCTTGTATAGTGTCTATTCAAATAGGAGTAGAAATTAAAAATGAATGAACCCAAGGATTGGAGCATACACTGTCAGATGAGGGTGTAATTCTTAGAAGTCATCCTTTCATTCCAGAACTATGTAGCCAGTATAGGTTGAGACATCAACACTATCAGATGTGGGTTGATGAGGTGGATAAGCACTGTTAGATGAGGGCCCCACCATTCTCTTTTGGGGACACTGTCAGATGAGGGTCACTCATAGCTTGTCCTTACCTGTGGCGCGGTATTTACACCCTTCCAATTGGGGTTACAGATTGGACCCCAACTCAGCTATAATGCTTTATTTGGGGAATGTCGGTTAGATAAATATTTACCACAGTTTCAACTACAAAAATCAGGACTTTCAGATACAATCATTCAGTTTCAGTACTAAAATAATTCTATAGAATTTAGGACTGTCAGATATTGTCAACTTAGAATAGTATGAAACTCAGCTAGTTTCATCAGGTTCAGGACTGTCAAATATAGTCACTCATATTATCAGTTATATCAGTCACTAGAACTCAGTTACTTGTCATATTTGTTATCAGTAAATTTATGTTATCTCAATCTCAGTTATTGTTACTATGTATTCATGCATGCATTCTCATATTCATATAAGTTAGCTAGTCAGTATTGTTCATGCATATGAACCCCATGCATTCAGCCTACCTCATATACATACAAAATATTCAAAGTACTGACGCATTTGTGCTATGGTGTCTTATTCCATAGGTTCAGATACATGAGCTCTAGAGCATCAGTAGATTCCAGTCTCAGTAGTTAGAGTTAGCAGTGAGTTCTCATCTTTTGAGGACATGATCATTATTTATTAGTTGGAGTTAGTTGGGGATATGTCCCATCAACTCCTTATTCAGACAGTTCAGTCATGATTTAGAGGCTTTTTAGACTACAGTATGTTCGGATAGTTTATTTTAGTTATTTTGGCTATTTCATACCCCACTTAGATGTTCTAATCTTGTCATATATTATATCTCAGTGTTGAACCCTATGACCTTTCAGTTCATGTTTCCGCATTATACAGTATATTATGTAGTATGCAGGTACAGATATCAGTCATGGGTTAGCTTGTGGTCCTTCGGAGTCATGAGAACCGTGTAGCATTCCGGGTACCATATTCAGGGTGTTACAGAACCTAAACTCAAAATCAATGTTTCAGTTCTAATGGAACAATCCAAATCGCCATTGGGTACCTAAAATTCAAAATTTTGACCGAAGTCAAACTAATGGCTTTTTAAGCCTCAAATAGTCCCAAACTCTCCCAAATCACTCTCAAAATCCTCGAGAAGCAAGCCAACCATCCCACACCTTAAAATCAATATGTAATAACTATGGGGAAGGAAAAATGGTTAAAATGCATATAAAGGAAAATTTCACCTATCAGGTTGTTGCATTATCCACCACTAAAATACTGGTTTATCCTTGGACTAAAAACAAATAAAGTACCTGAAGTGGTGAAAATATGGGGTATCTATGTCGCATGTTAGCTAAACCTCCCAAGTTTTCTCTTTAATAGGGCAATGTGTCCTCTAGAACTTCACTGAATTAATACTTTTAGACCTTAGCTACCTAGTTTTCTTGTCTAGTATAGTAATAGAATCCTTTTCAATGGACACATCGGGGTCTAACTGATATGCTATGGATTTATATTACCTTTGACACTTAAAACAATGAAAATATGCAAGTTGGTTAGATTTTTTTGTGAGATATGATGTATTTTGAGTATGTTTTGCTCGAAACTAGGTTTTGGATGCCAAACAAAATAAAAGGAAGAAAGTTGAAGTTTTGGGTTACTTATCAAGGTACTTCTGGGCGTAAGCGCTTCTTACCGAGCATAGGTGACCTTAGTAAGTGTTAGAGGGCCATTTCCAGTGAACTTCAAGAGCTATGCAGGAGGTCTGCCACATACCAAGGACCACCTATGGTCTGTAAGTGACCTTAGTCAGTGGTCACCGACCTCAATTTTCTTTTTTATTTGGGTTTTGATTTTTAGGATTTTCTTATATCTTGTAAATACCCTTTATACTTTTTTATTTATATGCACTCTATAGACTTACAAACATATATTTGATTCCAAAATTTGTATTTTGATCTTGGGATTACTTTGTTCTAGATTTTGGTTGATAATTTAGTTACAAACTTTGGGTTTTGTTCATTGATTATTGTGATATTGTTTGGATGTCTTCAATTATGAGTTACTTTATTCGTTTCACAACAATGAGCGACTAAAGCCCTTAGCTAGGGTTGTGGGAACCTTGAAAGATTGATGAAGTTGGGGAAATGCTAATTTGTTTGAACTAATATTCTTGCTTGTATTATGGTTACCTTTAATTTAATAGACTTCGTAGCAGTTCCAAACGTTATGATCCCGCCTAGAATATTACTACTTACTTCACAAGAGGAGTAGGGATTAGGAAAAGATAATCACAACAGTAATTTGAAGATTAATTAAAGATCTAGGGTAATCAATATCATCTACATAAGATGGTTATCTATCATCTAATAACTTGAGACTCAAAAGGTAATAGTTAATGGGGATCTAGGATAAGGGCTAGCAATGCAACATCTTGGGACTCAAAAGGTAAATGGTGAAATCTGTTAATGAGTTCACAAGATACTTGATGGTACATAACTTATCAGATTATACATGCAAGATATTGAGTTAGTTCAACAATGCACAATAAACCTAATGAGTTGAGAAGCCAGGGGAACACAGTCCTAGTGTTCGTCTTCAATTGATTACAACCAAACTTGAGTTTTGTTACTTGTTTGAGATTACTACTACAAACCCTAATTTACTTTCCAGACTGTGTATTAGTTCTAGCAAATGAGAGATATAATTCCACATCTTCCCTTAGGTTTGGTCCCTACCTAAGTTGGGTTACTTTACTTAATAACGAATGCTTTATCTTTAATTGGAAGTGTAGTTTGGGCGTTGATAAAAGTTTTAGCGTCGTTGCCCGAAAAGACTATATGAATGTTGATTGACGTTTGTTGGAGTTTTTAGGTCTTTATTTTTTGTTATTATTTGGATGTACGCCGCTATATAAATAACATTAAGAGTCAATTCAATACCTTACTCCCACCATATCTGAACCCAAAGAGGATTTTGTAGCCTAATTGTATTATGACTGAACGCGTACATAATGGAAAACTTAAAGGGGTTCAGGATAATCCCAATGCGGTACCTCCCCCTACTCTAGGTGATCCATAGATCAGTGTTGATAGACCAACGGAGTGGGTTTTAGCAGATAAAACTAACCAGAGAAGGGAGGATGAAGTTCAATAATTAGCAACAGGTAGAGCTATCTAGGCCAAGACCAATAATTGATCATCGAGTAGCACTCAATGGTAATTGAGATAGAGTTTAAGGTGGTCTAGCTCAAGTAATCCTAGTATAATAGTACTTCTGACCATATGATGATAATGAGGATATGGGATACGTTGAGACGACAGAAACAAGAGCTATCTATCCTTCTATTCTACCTCCTAATGTGAATTTTGACATAACTAGTGCCATGATTTAGATTTTGAACTTAAAAGGTATATTTTAGGGCTCAGATCTAGCTGATGAAAGTATGCATGATGATAATTATGTTGGGATCCGTACTTCTTATACTATTTTATGGGTAGACCATGAGTCACTCAGATTGAGCTTGTTCCCCTTTTCATTGACTGAAGAAGCTTATTTGTGTTTTGGGGAACTTTTGAGAGGATCTATTACCACCTAGAATAAGTTCTATAGGCAATTCATAAACTATTTCTTTCCCCTGGCTAGCATGCTGGTTTCGATTTTTATACTAACCTAAACATCAGTTCCTGAGCCCTGACAGACATAATCCCTAGAGGAGCATTTATAAAAATACTCTGGAAAGTAGTATCTGAGGTTCTAGACCAGATCTATCTCACCAACCAAGGGTGACATACTCAGGAGGCTGAGAGGGGTGCAGACACCTATGCCATTGGAGCTTTCGATGATCATAGAGAAATTGATAATTATCTGGCATAAGAAATTATGTAGCTGAGGACTAATATTGGGTTGCTGACTAAGTAATTTGCAGTAGTGAATTTTTAGAAGATGAATATGGTAGGTTTACAAGGTTCAACCTTTAGAGCTTATAAGTCTAACTTAAAAGAAGAGGCTAAGTATCTTAATAAAAAACTGGCAGGTTTATAAGCCAAGAGGTAAGAAAACTAAGTTCAAAATTATTTTAGAGATAGATACAGAGATTGTAGTAGGTAGCGTGATGATGACTGGAGAATAAAAGATGACTACAAGGAGAAGAGAGACAGGTATGTTCCATCGGGCAATTGTGATACTGAATCGAGAATTGAGACATTGTTGTCTAAACTGGTGAAGGGTCAAGAAAATTAGGAAACATGCCTTAAAGAGATTATGGATGATTCTCAGTTTTGACCTAGGAGGTTGAGTCTTATGCAACTTCAATTCAGCAGTTAGAGACGTAGTTTAGGTAGATGTCTGCTATTTTAAATTAGAGGCAGTTGAGTACCCTTTCTAGCAACACGATTTAGAACTAAAATAATGATGATCATTGTCTCACTATTATCACTCAGAGTGGTAAGTCTACTATTGATCCCTCTTTGCCTATTGTGGATGTGCCGATGGATGATAGCACTATAGTTTATGAGACACCTATTGTGGAGCCATACAAGGCAACATATGTTGATGCTAGTGTTGGTGAGGATAAAGGTAAGGGTAAGGTTGATGATCCTGTAGTAAAGCAAATTCTATATCCGCCCCCACCTTTTCCTCAAAGATTGAAATAAAAGGAAGTAGAAGGAAAGTTCAAGAGATTTATTGATATACTAAAAGATCTGAACTTGAAAGAATTTGGAGCAGATGCCTACATATGCCAGATTTATGAAAGAATTGGTGATAAAGATGTGAGCAGTGAGTTTTGAGTATATTGGTGGATTACACCATTGTAGTGCAGTCGCTTTTACATTTATAGCCCAAAAAAAGAATGATCTCGGTGCATTCACTTTCCCATGTACCATAGATACAACCAGATTCTCCAGAGCATTATGTGATATGGGAGCAAACATAAATTTGATGTTGTTAGCTGTATTCAAGTATTTGGGCTTGTTCCCTCTAGAGTCGACTACTATGTAGTTATTGATGGCAGACTACATAGTAAAGAAACCCGTAGGCATATCGTTTGATGTGTTGGTTAAAGTTGATAACTTTATTTTCTTGGCTAACTTTATCATTTTTGATTGTGAGGTTGATTTTGAGATACCATCATATTGGGAATACCATATATGGCTAAGGGTAGAGCAATGGTTGATATGGAAAAGGGGGAGCTCAAGTTCAGAGTCAACAACGAAGAAATCTCCTTCTAGGGTTGTGGGAGCCTAGTAGATTAATGAATTAGGGTAACTGCTCAGTTGTCTAAACCAATATTCTAGCATGTATTGTGGTTACCTTTAATTTAATAGACTTCTTAGTGGTTGCAAACACTAAGATCCCACCTAGTATATCACTACTTACTTCACAAGAGGAGTAAGGATTAGGAAAAGATAATCACAATAGTAATTTGCAGATCAATTGTTGATCTAGGCTAATCAGTATAATCTACTGAGTTAAGTAGCCAGGGGAAACACAGTCCTAGTGTTCGTCTCTGATTGATTACAACCAAAGGTACATTCTATTGCTTGTTCTAGATTACTACCACAACCCCCACATTTACTTTCGGCACTACCTATTAGTTCCAGCAAACAAGAGATATAATTCCACGTCTTCCCTTGGGTTCAACTCCAACCTGAGTTGGGTTACTTTACTTGACAACGACTGGTTTATCTTCAGTAGTAAGTGTAGTTTGGGCGTTGATCACTAACATAATGGAATCCCTTCGAATTACATAGGTATCATCAGGATGGTACCTCTTCAATACGGATACATGAGAAACAGAATGAATACTCGATAAACTTGGAGGAAAAACTAGTGTATATGTTAAATCACCATACTTATAAAGGATCTCAAAAGGGATAATGAACCTTGGACTAAGATTCTCTTTCTTCCCAAACTTATCACAACCTTCATGGGTGAAAATTTCACTAAAACCCAATCACTAGTCACAAATGATACATTGTGGGCTCGATGGTCTGCATAACTCTTCTGTTTACTCTGGGCAACCAACATCTTTTATTGAGGAAGTCTCACACGATCGATAGAGTCCTTCAATAAATTTGTAAATCAAGGCCTCACCTCAAATAAGTCATACTATCCCATGGGGAATATATACCTCTGCCTATATAAAGCCTCAAAATACACTATTTGAAAGTTGGAGTGATAGCTATTGTTGTAGGTGTACTCTGCTAGGGGAAAGTACTGGTCCTAACGACCATTAAAGTGACATATTCTCCAAACATGTTCTCTAACACTTGAATAGACCTATCAGTCTGACCATCCATTTGAGGATAAAATACTTTGGTTAACTCAAGCTGAGTACCAAAATCTCTTTGACTAGTACTCTAAATATCCAAGCTAAATTGAGTATTTTTATCAGATTTAATATATATAGGGACACCATGCAAATCAACAACCTCTCTAATATAGATCTTGGTATCTTCTCCCATTATAATTTATGTTCATAGGTATGAAATGGACTGATTCGGTCAATCGATCCATAGTCATCCAAATATAGTCAAACTTACTTAAAGTAGGGAGTAGGCCAGAAATGAAATCCATAGTGATCTGCTCCTACTTCCACTCAAGAATGGGAATCCTTTGCATAAAAACACTAAGTCACTGATGCTCATACTTCACCTGTTGGCAATTCAAACTCTTAGCCATGAACTCCATAATATTCTTCTTTATACCACCCCAATAATAATACTGCTTAAGATCACGATACATTGTGGTCGCCCCTAGGTAAATGGAATATCTTAAATAATGATCCTTTTTCAAGATTAATCTGACCCATCCACCAAAGATCGACACACAAAATCGTCCACTAATCCTTAAAATAACTTCAGAATCAAGAGATGCCACCTTAACTTCACCACTCAACACCTTATCATGAATCATCATCAAATCATCATCATCATCGAATCTACTCTATCAAAGAATATCTAGCCTTAATAACTGATAATACATGCCAAGGTGTCAAAATATAAAGCGTAACCAACTGATTAGCTAAATGGCCAAATGTCGCTCTTGAGTTAAGAGATGAGGTAGACTCCCCATACTAGCCGACTTTTGACTTAAGACATTTACAACTATATTTGCCTTGCTCGGATAATAATGAATAGTGAGATCATAGTACTTAAGAAACCAAGATAGCACCATTGTCTTATTCTATCACGACCTAAGCCATGGCCTAGTCTTCATGGGTATCGACATATTTAAATCACGAGGAAACAATTCAAGTAGAAACCAATCAAAAGACCTCAATCCAATTTCAATCCCAATAATTAAATTGAATGAATGTTAAATCAATTTATTCCATAATATAAATAAAAGTTTAGGGATGAGAGACATGCCTGAAATACACAAGAAATTGAAAAGGATTCAAAATTTGGAGCTTGACTAATTGATTTCTTTATAAAACCCTAGTGTTTCTTGCCTTTGGAATTTAAGAGGAAGAAGTACTGATTTGATTTTGTTAAATGATGTTAAAATAGGTCAGTAGAGTGTTTTAAGTCTTAGGTATAGTGTAAAGGGAAGAAAAAACCAAAAAGACCCCAATTAACACATGCAGGAAAATACTGAGTACAATCTTCACGACCTGGGTAATAACTCGTAAGGCCTGACCATGAGTCATGGATTGGAGTCGTTACCTAAGGTTTAGAAATATGATCCCTCACTATTAACACATTGAGTCTCACATAACGACTCGCTATCTAACATAATGAGTCATCATAACGACTCCTGACTAGAGGCTGTATTCTTGTGAAACCTACTGTTGAGACAATGAGTCACCCATAATGACTCATTATATCTCATAATGAGTTGTACCTTGGACTAACTATCAAGGGAACAATCTTGGTCAAACTCACTTCCTTGGTAATGAGTCATTCCCATGACTTATTATGTGAACTCACAACTCGTTCCCTGGACCATTGATACTGACAGTATTGACGTTATTTCAGAAACTTGGCTAATTCAATTACTCAACTTTTGGAGGGTTTAAATCTCAAAACTTAGGTTGTCACATTAACCCTCCCCCTTCTTAGGATCATTCTTCCCTAAACGAGGAGTTAATGCACCCTTAGCAAGATAATAGAAAAGAATGCAAACTGAATCCAAGGACAAATTCAAAAAGCATTAAGAGGGAAATTAAGCTTATACCTCAAGCACTTTCATCCAACATGGAGAATACGAATGGGTACTTGGCTCTTATATCTTCTTCAACATCCCATGTAGCTTTTTCCACCTTTTGGTTTCTCCAAAGAACCTTCACCGAAGCTACATCCTTTATTCTTAATCTACAAACTTGCCTATCTAGTATCGCAATTAGGACTTCCTCATAAGACAATCCAAAACCCCAACATTTTCAACTAACAATATAAAAGAAGGATCGTCCACACACTTATTCAACTTAGACACATGGAAAACAAGATGAAACAAAACCAAAATCGTTGGCAAACCAACTCATAAGCAAAATTACCAATTCTCCTCACAATCTGATATGGACCAATGTAATGGCAACTGAGCTTCCCCTTTTTACCAAATCTCATGACTTTTTCCACGGGAGAAACCTTCAAGACTACCGAATCACTTACTTTAAACTCCAACCCCTTCCACCCCATATTTTTCTTTGCCTCACATTCGCATAAGACTTCTTCCAACTCTGATATGTCTTAAGTCTTTCTCTAATAACCATTACCGTTCCCATGGCTTGGTGAACCAAGCTAGGACCAAACAACCTGGTCTCACCTACCTTAAACTACCCAATAGAAGAACTACACCTCCTACCATAAATAGCCTCAAAAGGAGCCATTTGGATGCTAGGATGATAACTGTTGTTGTAAGCAAACTCTATAAGAGGAAGATGCTCAACCCGACTACCATTAAAATCAATCACATAGGACCTTAGCATATCCACTAAAGTTTGAATCATCCATTCTACTATTCCATACATTTGAGGGTGGAAATTGGTGCTAAGGTTTACCTCAGTACCTAGATCTTTCTAAAATAAGTGCCAAAAATAAGAAGGGAATTGCATACCTTGATATGATCTGATGGACGTTGGTGCTTCATCCAACTTAACTATTTCCTAAATGAACAACATAGCATAATAATTTCTTGAGTAGTTAGTCCTCACAGGCAAAGAGAGATCAAACTTTGTTATCCTATCCATAATGATCCAAATAGAATTATACTGATTAAGAAAGATCCACATGGGTAATTCTATCTCTTGAGACATTACACCAGGCCCCGAATGTTCTACCTTGAATTGCTAATAAACCATACACTTAGGCACATAATTCGCCATGTCCCTCTTCATATTATTTCACCAGTAGATTTCCTTCAAGTCATGGTATATTTTAGTCGAACCTGGATGAATGGTATATTTGGACTCATGTGCCTCAACCAAAGTACTTTCTCATAGTCTATCTAAATTAGGAGCATGCAACCTTTTTTATTACCTTATAATTCCATCTCCCCTAATCTCTAATGTCATTACCTTTTGCTAACCTACATCATCTTTAATCTGCATAAGTATGGGATCCAAAACCCGCTTCTCCTTCACCTCCGCACCTAGAGATGATTTAACCATTTCTTGAATAACCACTCCTCCATCCTCAGAGTCTAACAGACAAATTACCAAATTAGCTAACCCATGAATATCCTTCACTAACCTCCTTTTCTCTTCATCTACATGAGATAAGATCTCCATAAACAACGTGCTAAGATCATCAACAACCATATTAGCTTTACTTGGATGGTAGTGAAAGGTTATGTCATAATACTTAGTCTATTTGAACTACCAACTCTGCCTAACATTTAACTCCTTCGGCATAAACATATAATGTAAGCTTTTATGGTCCAAATAAATATCCATATGCACTCCATACAACTAATGGTGCCAAATTTTTAATGCAAAGACCATAATCGGTAACTCTAGATTATGATTTGGTTAATTTATTTCGTGAGACTTAAGATGCTTGGAAGCATAGGTCCGACCCTACCATGTTGCATAAAAACACAACCCATTTGTAAATATTGACTTTTTGATGAAATATGTCTTTCTGTGTTGTTTGACTATTTTATCCTTTCCTGTAGCTGCATTATGGTATTTTTGGGTTGTGGGGGTGATTGACATAGTTCCCGATGCATTTTGGTACCATATATGGGATATTATAATTTTTGATGGCTCAAAAAGCCTTATTTTGGACTTATTTGGATATCTTTTGATTAGTGCGATGGATGGATGAATGGATTGTGCCAAAGGATCGAAAATATCAATTTGATGCTAGTTACACCTTTGGCTCAGGTCCCAATGCACTCGAGTTTATTTTGACCTATTGATTAAAAAATTAGAAAATTGAAAATATAAGTGTGGGACCCATATTTGGTCAAAACAACCTCAGATAGAAAATATGACTTTTCCAACAGATTTACAACGTTGATTTTATTGGGGTAGCATGTTTTGTGTGATTTTATGACTTTTAAATACATTTTGACCCTCGGTTTAAAAAATTGTGATTTTGGATTTCGGGGATCGATTCGATGAAAATAATATTTTTTTGAAAATTTGATATTGGCATTGAGTCCGGAGCATTGAATTTAGTATGGTTATATAGTTTATTTTCATATATCGAACTCCAAATGAATTCAGGGCACCCCGTCGAAGTCCGCTTGGACTTGGAAAAATTTGCGCTATAATAGATTTTTCTGCAATATATAACAAGTTTTTTACCCCTTTTTGGCCATTTTTTCACCTTGCCTCTTGGGAGTTAAACCCTCAAATAGTGTGAGAGCTTAAAGTGAAGCTTGGAAAGCTATATTAACATCTATTTCTTGATTCTCTTACGTATTTAAGATATGAAATCACCCCTTTTCTTAGTAATTTCTAGATTAATTTCTCAAAATCCCAAAAATCTTAAGACTTGAATTTAAACTCAAATTTCACTCGTTTTCACTTCAATAATATTTTAATATCATAATTACAAGTTTTTCATCAATTTAACCTTCAAAACAACTTCGATTCTTGATTTTAACCCGAATTTCAAAGACATTACCCGGTAAAACTTAAAAATGCTTTTTTTTATTTGAACCTCATTTTGGTTCGATTTAACTTGAATTTTTAGTTGGGGGTTCTTACAAATATGCGGAACACATTTTTGAAGTAAAGTTATGATTTTAGCTTTCTTTTTCAAAAATTCATTTTGGGAATCCGTTTTGACCCCAAACCAAAAGTAGTCAATGTGGGTATTTTAGCTTTGTTATGATGCATAACTTATCTATTTCTTACTTTTGATTGATTTTGGGATCATTCGTGGAAAGTAAGATTGTGAGTTCGAGGTGTAGTGGATCCGTTTCGACATTCGAGGTGGGTTATGGCTTAACTCTTTCAAACTGTGCTGGGTAGTAAATAATGGTACAAAATATATGTTAAGGGTAGGACTAATCATGAAAATTGGCTATCTATGTGTTGTGCTTGCGTAGGGGCCTATATGCAATGTAATTATCGAAGCTGAGATACTTATGATATGTATGATCATGTGGGGCCTATGTGGTTTTGATAGTCTTGAATACATGTGATGTAACGCCCCGAGACTACCTCCTGCACGTCACACAGTGCTTAGGACCACACGTGATCCCAAAGCTAACCCTTGTATTGTCATAACTCGTGAGAAACTAAAAAAAACAAAAAAAACTTGAAGTAATAATCGTAAGAAGAAACTCTTTAGCTGAACTTATTTAAAACAAAACTATTAAAATAATTACAACTCTAGTTATACAAAACAAAACTAAAATCAAATACATCAACTATACTGACTATCTATGAAACCTATACTAATATTAACTATAGGTAGCCGGGACATAACCCCAACTATCCCGAATCAATACGACTAAATAAAGAAAACAAGATACTACTCAAACTATGATTGACTCAAGCCCTCAAATAAAAAGGACTCATCTGCTGCTGACTGAAAATTTTATAGTGTTTGTTTATGATGTGTGGGATGTAACTGGTACCTACATAGAGACATTGTAACACATAGACATATATATGGATCAGTACTTTTGGAACGTACTGAGCATGTGGGTGTTAATGCATAAGTAAAATAATAACTCAATATACTCATAAATTTTTAAAGAATTCATGCTAAGTATAAATGACTCACCTTGGACTTGAATAAAGCAAATATGTAAAATCATAAACATAAGTAGTAAAGCATAATGATAAACTTTGTGAGCCATAACACTTAGTTCTAAAAGCTGAACTTTTACTCTTTATATTGGAAGGTTCTTCTAATCGACATACACCATATGAGCTATCATGATATCCAGCGTCTTTTCCTTTATAGGGAAAAGCTCACGTTGGGGAGAGCCGTCCTACCCTTTTCATCAGAATAGGACCTAATCTAAAGTGATCACTATCTTTAACTTCATTCATATTGGGAATAAGCTGAACCTACGCTGGCTCATAGTTCTAGGGCATGTGACCATGGACGCATACCCAACTCGGTGCTAAATACTACTCCCTTATTACTTAGTGCTCATACTATAGGAAATCCACCTAAAAATAGCACAGGGATTTATAATGAAAACCAGTTATGCTTCTCTTTACTTTAAACTATAATCAAAATAACAAATGTGGATTCCATATCCTAGCTTAGGATCAAAAGATCAATCTTTCTTTAAATCTTGGTATAAAACCATCAAAGATACTTAAGATCATGGTCTTCTTGAAATAATCTTTCTTTAAATTTTGGTATAAAACCATAAAATAAAGTTAAGATCATAGTCTTCTTTAAATCTCAAACTCATTCTTGGTATAAACTTATCAAATAAAACTTAAGAGAATGATTTTCTTGAAATCTTAACACTTAAACTTAGGGCTTAAAACCCATACTTCAAACTCATGAAAATTCACAACAAAAATTCATGCTCAATATAAATCTCAAAATACTTTAACAATCTCAAGTCAAGATAGTGTAATCTCATTCATAATATAAATCTCATAAGTTAAAACATAAACATAAGCACTTCTTGATATATTTATCTTTAAATCTCATGATAATCACATGCTTCAAGAATATAGAAACTTTGGTATGAACTCTATTTCAAAACAAGTAAATAGAATCTTAATATCATGCAATTTAGGCACAAGGGTGAAAGGACACCCTTGTCCTTAACCCCACATAACTTAACTGGTTTGATTTGAAATTTAAATCTTGAATTAGAAGCCTTGGGAATGTTCTTAAATGCTTTCCTTGAACTTCTTGGATTAAAGAACTTAGATTCTTGCTTATCTTGAAGTAGGAGTAATGGAGTTGTTGGTGTTCTTGAGGGGAGGTTTGGGTTTTCTTGGAGATGAAAAATGAATAATGGGGCAACTAATGCTCGTTGGTTACTTTATTTTTGTGTTTTGGATGGTTTTGGATGAGGAAAACTGACCCAAATCCCCTTAAATACGCGGAATCAAAAGCTGGAAAGACAAGGAAGCGTGCACTCGGGCTCTAGATCACCAAAATAGAACGTGTGCCATGGGCTCTGGAGCACCAAAATGGAGTGTATGCCACATGCTATATCGCAAGCTGCTACTATTTTGGACTTTTAAACATGCCCTTACGCTCGTCCAAAAATTCCAAAGCTTACCCGAGATGTACCTTTGATACCCCCGATCATGAATTAACTTTAAAATCAATGTTCTAAAGTTGGGAAGGTCCAAAATAAAATCATTAAAGTTTAGGAGCTTTATAAATAACTAAGTCCCAACACTTAGTAAAATATACTAAGTCTTGGACCCCTCTAACATACAATAATGAGCTGATTTGGGCTAGGATCTAATAGGGTCTTACATGTGAATAATTGTATTGTATTGTTAAAATGCTTACTATGGTTTTGTTGGTACATTGTAAATATATTCATACTTAGCATATGAGACATATGGAAATTCATGGATGAAATAGAAATAATGAGTGGATATTGGCTCACGTGGTTATGGAAATATATCATTATCGTTGGTTGTTAAAATATATCATGTGGTTGGTTGTAAAAATACTCATTGTGATTAGTTGTGAGAATTACACCTTCATATCATACTCATTCATTATACATTGCTACCATCGTGGCAATACCTAAGTAACACCCTCTTCGAGGGATGTGTCGGGGAGGATATATTATAGCACCTTATAAGACCCTTTTGAGGGATGTACTCTAAATGAGATATGAGACATGTGGATTGAATATGGGTTGAGGAACTACCCATGGGTCCTACGTTGGGAGGCTTGCCTTCATAAGTGTATATGGGGATTGTGCGATGATCCCAAAGGTTGTGCGATGACCTCATGCATCATCATCATCGTCATCATATATATTACACTTAATTTATTGTGTTTATATCATGTGTTATATTGCCATATTTATCTTCCATCTATGTAATTATCTTATCTTCTTTTACTTGTATTTGATAATCTTGTATATGCATGTTCCCCCTTATTCTACTTATATGTGACATATGACATACTTGTGTTCTATCTTGGCATGATGTTGCAATATATGCGATCTATTAAAACTATTAGTGTGTGGTGAGGGCTATCATCATGGGACATTTTGTGATTGCAGATGAAGTACCCTTAGTGTGTATTTTTTATGCTTTAATTTTTACTTTGTTTGGTTTGCCTATAATACCTACTGATAACAAGTGGACTGTACTCACTCCTACTTCACCATTTTGATGTAGCTTTAGGTTTAGGTGCACCTCAGACTGATTGATTTTGTGTGCCTTTAGATACTCAAGGTAGCGGTTGAACATTCATACATCCGAAGTTCACCTCTATATTTCTGTTAGTTATATCTTCATTAATATTTGGAGACAAATATTATTTTGTTGTGGTTATTTTTCTGATGCATTTGACTCCTGGATTGTATTATTTGTTTTTACACTACCGGCACCTAGTTTTGGGCTTGATTGGTATTTTGCATAAGTTCTTTCTGCATTATTATGATAGGTGTAGCTTCATTCTAGAAGCTTTACCCTGGGGTATTTTTGTCTTTTCCTCTTTTTATATTAGTTTGGGTGATAGGCTTAATTGTCAAGGTATGTCGCAACAAGTGTCACCATGAGTCTCATATTTGGGTTTTGACAAATTTGTATTAGATCTAGGTTCATTGGTCTCAATAGTGTAAGAACAAGATGTTTAATGAGTCTCACAAATTGGTACATAGTCATTAATATCTATCGTCGAGAGGCTATAGGATTTCTTTAGAAAAACTTCCCTTATTTTATTCCTTCTCATGCAAATTTCTTATATACATTGATTTCTAAGTTATGTTTCATTCTTTATGTGAAGATGGTGTTGACTAGGTCCTATGAGGTTAGAGATATAAAGCCTTCTCCCAGAGGGTGAGCCTCGAGTCATGGATGGGTTTGTTGGTTAGCCCTATCTAAGAGGAGTGTTAGGGATTCCCCCCTAAGCCTCGTGTTGGGTACTTCTTAGATGATTATGTTTAGAGCATTTTTTAGAGCATTGTGGACCACTCTAAGATTACAGAGGATATTCCTAGAGCATCTAAGGGAGGCTCCAAGAAGGGGCACGGTTTTGGTGAGTTTAGAGGTTAAAATTCTCATGGTAGAGATTTTAGAGGTCCCCGTGGATACCATGGTAGGATAGTGCAGGCAATTTTATAGAGTTCAGGTGGTGGATTATCTTGTTCAGTAGTTCAAAGTGGCCATTTGGGCCTAGTTATACCTTCTTCTATTAAGACTGGTTGTAGAGGTTTCTATATATGTGATAAGATTGTCCATATGGCTAGGGATTATCCTCGCTAAGTGATTTGGGCTACTCCTATTCTAGTTATGAGGGATAGGGTGCTACCTGAGGTGCGAGGAGCAGAGGTAGTGGACTCGTGGGGGTGGTCGTTGGTCCGCTTAGGCAATTGGTGGTCTTAGGGGTAGCTGGTGGTCATGGTCAGTGTTATGCTATACAATCCATTCTTGAGGCAGAGTCTTCTGGTTTTATGATTACTGGTATCGTTCCCATTTATTTTAGACTTATATCTCTATTATTTGATATTGAATTGACTTTCTCCTATGTATCTATGTATTTTTCTTAGGGTTTTGATTTTTAATGAGCCTCTTGCCATGCCTATTCTTGTATCTACCTGGTAGGTGGTTCTTTAATAGTGGATCGGGTGCACCAATCCTGTGTTGTGAATTTTGCCCGATGTTAGACTTTGGTAGACTTGCTTATTCTAGATATGTTCAATTTTGATTTTATTTTGATTATAGATTGGTTGGATCTTTATCATGCTGTCTTAGATTATTTTTCTAAGGCTGTGACTTTAGATTCGCCAGGTGTGACAAGAATAACTTCGAAGGGTGCACTTCATTTGGGTCCTAAGAGGATTATATCTTATGTTCAGGCTCATAAATTAGTTAAGAGGGAATGTTTATCTTACTTATCTCATATTCGTGACACCAGTGTTATTTTGCCTCCTTCCTTGGATTATGTCTGTGTTGTCCATGAGTTTATCGATATGTTCTCTACGGACTTGCTTTGTAGGCCTCCGAATTGAACTATTAATTTTTCTATTGATGTTGAGCCAGACACCAAGCCCATTTTTATTCTTCTATATAGGATGTCCCAAATACAGTTAAAAGAACTGAATGATAAGTTGCAGTAGTTGTTGGATAAGTGATTTATCGGACCTAGTGTTTTACCTTGGGGTGGCTTGTCTTGTTTGTAAAGAAAAAGAAATTGTCTACATAGATGGGTATTGATTATCGATAGTTGAATAAGGCAACGATTAAGAATAAGTATCCTGTTCCTTGTATTTATGATCTATTTGATCAGCTTCAGGGTGCTATGGTGTTTTAGAAGATTGATTTGAGGTCTGGTTATCACCTGTTAAGATTTAGAGCTTTGGATATTTTGAAGACAACTTATCAAACTCGATATGGTCATTACGAGTTCTTAGTCATGTACTTTAGTTTGACCAATGCCCCAGCCGCATTAATGGAGTTAATTAATTGGGTGTTTCGACCGTATCTTTACTCTATTATTATTATATTTATATATGTTATCTTGGTGTATTCCAAGAGTGAGGCTGAGTATGAGGAGCATTTGTAAGTTGTGTTTCAAAGATTGAGGGATGTGAAATTGTATGCGAAGTTCTCTAAGTACGAGTTTTGGTTGGAGTCTATTTCCTTCTTAAGTCATGTGTTGATTAAAGAGGGTATTATGTTTGATCCAGCCAAGGTTGTAGTGGTTCGTGATTGGGCTAAACGTACTTGTCCCACTGAGGTTCAGAGTTTGTTGTCTTGATAGGTTATTCTCGGTGTTTGCCGAGGGTTTCTTATCTATTGTAGCTCCGTTTACCAAGTTGACATAGAAGAAGATGATATGGTCACTGCCAAATATAGTAACCCAATAAAGGTTGGGGTCGAATCCTAATGGAATACATGGATTCACGACTCTTATTTTTTCTTATTAGCGGGATGAACTGGAAAAGTAAATGGGGGGCTATGAGTATCTGTGTCGAACTATTAACAAATATAAACTTCGGTTGTAATCAGTTGTAAGTGAACATTAGGATTGTGTTCCCCCTGGCTTCTTAATTTCGTAGGTTTATCGTGCTTTGTTGAATCAACCCGATACCTTGCATGTAGAATCGATAAGTTATGTACCTTCCATAGTCTTTTGGACGAGCAGAAGGATTTCACCCTTTATTTTTTGAGTCTCAGGATGTGGCTATACTAATCCTTATTTTGATCCCAGTTAACTATTACCTTTTAAGTCTCTAGTTATTAAATGAAACCTGACCATCTTACTAAGATAAAACCTTGAAGCGTGGATCGACAGTTAAACTCTAAATTACTATTGTTATTATTTTTTCCTAGTCAGCACTCCTCTTTTAGAGTAAGTAGCAATAATCTAGGCGGGATCCTAACGTTTGCAACTACTAAGAAATCTATTATAGTAAAGATAATGCAATGCATGTCCTGGGTATCAGTTCAATTCAACAATAGCACTTTTCCTACTTCATCAATCCACCAGGGTTTCCAAAACCCTAACTATGGGTTTTTTAGCCGCTTATACTTGTGATTCAATCAATAACATTCAAACTTGAAAGCATAGATGAAATCACAATAATAAGAAGTAGAAAAACCCATAATCATGACTGAATTAATGAACAAAAGTCAATACAAGAGAATCAAAAGATCAAAATCAAATCTGGGAATAAAAATATGTTTATGAATATCAAAAGTGCGTAGCTCCTACTAAAATACACATAAAAGGGTGTTTATAGTACATGAGAAAATCCTAAAACCAATGCCCGAATAAAATAGGAGAAAACAGGATCGGTGGCCACTTATGGCCCCTACTTGCGCCCAAACCCCGGGCACATGTAGTACCTATGACCAGCAGGGTGGGCGCAGGTACTAGGGTCAAAAAATCCTATAGGTCAGCACTCGGGATTTTTGACTTTTGGAACTTGCTTTGCCTACTTGCGGTCCATAAGTCCTATTTGTTGTCCACATGTTGACTTAGTAGTGTTAGGAGTCATCTTTTCAGCATTTCTTCATTTCCGTCACATGCTTCGAACAAGAAAAAAAGTGTCTTGAACATACATAATTGCTCCAAAAAGTAGCCAAAAATATCCTTTTCATATTTTTCACGAACTTAGCATCCAAAACATGATTTCTTGCAAAACATACCCTAAATGAATTATGTATAACAAAACAACCTCAGAAATTTGCATATTGTCCTCGTTTTAAGCATCGAAAGTGCTATGTTTCTATAGCACATCAACACCCTCAACTTAGAATGTTTGCATGTCCTCAGGCAACAAAACACAACAAAAAAATGACTCTTAACTAGGAGAATCTCCGTTATTCAAGGCAGTTAGTCAACATTTAAAGCTTAGAATACAACACCCCCTCCAATCTTATTTTTCAAAACAAACTGTGTATGAACATAAAACACAATAATGGGTCACAATGGGATCAAGGTATGGAAATTATATTAGTAACAGACAACCACTCATATATACAATTTACTCTACCAAAAACAAGCAAATAGCCAGCAATAGGACTCAAGTACGCTCACAACAAGGATGTCCCACTCACTCATATGAAATAATGCTTGTCAATTTAGGGACAGTCAAGAGACAGTAACACTCAGAAGAGAAGTTCCAATCAATGCATGTCCAATACCATAGGCCTGCCCTTATTGTTTTTAATCTATAGGACTTTTCTTGGCTTCTAATGTAGGCTTGGGGGATGGTATGGTACATATTGACATATTAAGTGACTAAGCCTCCTTGGCACTTTACTAACCTTGGGGTATAACTTACTAGACAATTTCCTTTTATTGCACCCTCATTTCTCCCCTTTTAATCTTTATTTCACATTTAGGTTTGGTGTGGTTTTTTATTTTTTTCTACCACACCTAGCCCTACTGACTTTTGATCTTATTTACCTTTCTTCATACCCAATTTATACTATGCAACCCTATGACAGTCGCCCTCAACTTAGATATTTTGCCTTAGTTAAGGTGCATAATGTCCAAGGAGGAACAGGTCCAAAATAGGTTCATTATAGCACAAATATGAAGATGAATAGGTGAAACAAGAAAAATAGGCTACAAGGCTCAAAATAGGGATCAAGGGATACAGTTCACACATGGAAGGTCATTTAGACTAAAAGTGAACTGAAATAAAAAACAACCTATAATCCTGTCCAAACTGATTATCTTTTAACCTAGGAAATACTAACCTGACAAGTTCTAAATTCAACACACAAATGGAACTAGGTAGTATCTCACACACAAATTACACTGAGTCAATATTACCAATTACTACCTATCCAGTTCATGCAAATTTTAGCAAGTGATTATCATATCCCTAATTCTAATGCCATAACAAGATCCATAATGTTCACACATATACATCCACACAGTTTTAAAACAAAAAATTTTAGAGGGGTATAAAAAATCAATCAAATCATGACTACTGCCCTAAATACTTAAAAATTGCCTAATTACACAAAAATACAACACAATACAAAATAAAACACAATACGACATGAAATTATCCTTAACATTCTGGTTCTAAAACCATACCGCGACCGACAGGAAAAGAAGCACGTCAACAAGAACCCGCAGCGGCATGGGATGGCCATCCCTAACCAAAAACTGTGCACTGTCCTTAATAAGATAAAATGAAATAAAATAGAGGGAAGTGAGAACATACTTCGGACACTCTAGGCATCCGTGTACCTTGGGTTTCCTCTCAAGCAGCGCCTGATTTACTATTGCAGCACGACTCAGTTCTCTTGGCTACTCAGACTTTGCCAAAGTCTATTTCATCACAGACTCTTAATTCTTCTAGGTTTCCCATGTAGTGGTTAACTCGCTACCCGTTCACTTTAATTGGGATATCACTATCATGCTTTATCTCAATTTCATAATATGGGAACACTTTAACCATAGTGAATGGTCCGATCCATCTTGATTTCAGCTTGCTAGGGAACAAATGTAGTCTTGAATTATATAACACGACCAAATCATTGGGTTTGAATATTCTATTCTCGATCTTCTTGTCATGATACAACTTTATTATTTCTCTATATATGGCTGAGCTCTCATAAGTATGAAGTTGAAATTCATCCAATCATTCACCTTGCTCAACCTCAAGTTTGCTGCATCACGCCACTCAAAATTTAGCCTTTTTAACGCCCATAATGCTTTATGTTAAAGCTCAACCAATAAATGGCATGCTTTTCTGTATACACGATAATTTAGAGAGGCAACTATGAGGGTCTTATAGGTTTTTTGGTAGGTCCATAATGCATCGTCTAACTTTTTAGTCCAATCAATACTGTTGGCATTCACAGTCTTCGCCAATATGTACTTTATCTCTTTATTAGAGACTTCTACTTGCCCACTTGTCTGAGGATGGTAAGGTGTCACTACCTTATGCCTTACACTTTATCTATCAAGTAGTTCTTTGAACCAGAGATTGCAGAAGTGTGACCCACTATCACTGATAATTGAATGTGGAGTGGCAAATCGAGAAAAGATATTTTTCTTCAAAAAGGCGGTGACTTCTCTACTTTCATTATCTGAAAGTGCAACTGCTTTTAGTCATTTTAACACATATTAAACCACCACCAGAATGTATCTCATGCCATAGAGCTCGCAACCATGAAATCAGACCCCTATATATCAAAAAACTCCAACTCCAAAATAGGTGTAATGGGTAGTTCCGGGCGTCATTAAATGTTGCCTTGATGCTGAAATTAGTCACAAAGTTTTGCAAAATCATGAGCATCCTTATAAATTAAAGGCTAGTAAAATCCACACTGTAGAATTTTGTGGGCTGTCCATGTGACACTATGGTGAACCCCAACTGATTAAGAATGACAAACTTCTAGAATACTTATCTCCTTCATCTCTGGAGCGCATCTCTGAATCACGCCATCAATGCAGATTCTAAGAAAATGTGGCTCATCCCAAAAGAACTTCCTTATATCAAGCATAAATATGTTTTGCTGCTAGAAGGATCGATCTTCTGGGATAAGATCGTTTGCCAAATAGTTGGCAAAATCAACAAACTAGGGAATCAGATCTTGAGATGCTTCCAACACTCGTTCATTAGAAAGGCAACATATATCTAAATATCATCCCCTAGTTTATGTGTGGTCTCATCCTCAAGTCTGGACAAATGGTCTGCAACCTAATTTTCTTTCCCTTTCCAATCCTGTACTTAGAAATCAAACTCTTATAGTAAGACAACCCAACAAATAAATCTTGGTTTGGCATATTTCTTTGACATCAAATATCCCAAGGCATCATGGTCAGTGTACTCTATGACCTTAGTCCCAATCAAGTAAGATAAAAAATTTTCAAAACTAAAAACCACCGCTAATAGCTCTTACTCTACAACTGTATAATTTTTTTGTGCGGGGTTTAAAGCTTTGATCGCATAGTATATGGGATGCAATAACTTCTCTCTTTTCTGCACATTACCTCAAAAGGTGCAGACTAGTTTGGAGACACAATGATTGGCACCAAAATCAACCATTCCTTTAGGCATTTGAAAGCCTTCAAACAAGCATCATCGAATAGAAATTTCACCTCCTTCTCTAAAAACTTTCATAGAGTTCTTGCAATTTTAGAGAAATCCTCGATAAACCTGCTATAAAAGCCTACATGACCCAAAAAACTCCATATACCTCTAACTAACATTGGCGGTTGCTACTTCTCAATTACCTTAATCATCTCTGTGTCCATCTTAATGCCATGTTTAGAGATCTTGTCCCCTCGCATGATACCTTCTTTCACCGGGAGTGGCATTTTTCTCAGTTTAGTACCAATTTGCACTCTTCATATCTCTGCATTCCACTAGCCAAATGGGCTAAACTATTATCTAATGAGACCCCAACCATTAAAAATTCATCCATGAATACTTCAATAGTGTCTTCCACCATGTCAAAGAATATGGACATCATACATCTCTGAAAAGTGGCGGGTGCATTACATAAATCGATCGACATCCATTTGAATGCAAAGGTCCAATAGGGGCAAGTAAAAGTGGACTTTTCTTGGTCTTCGGGGGAAACCATGTTTTGATTGTAACCCAAATACTCATTAAGAAAACAATACCAACCCCTGCCTGCTAGTCTGTCCAGCATCTTATCCATGAATGGCATAGAGAGGTGGTCTTTTTGTGTCTACTTGTTCAATTTTGTGTAATCCATGCATACTCTCCGGTCATTAGCCTCATGGGTACTAACTCAATCTTTTTATTTGGAACTACTGTTATTCCTATTTTCTTTGGCACGTATTTAACCTGGTTCACCCACTTGCTATCTGCAATGTGAAAAACCACCCTAACATCTAACCACTTGATTATATCTTTTTTCACTACCTCATGCATAGAAAAATTCTCTCATATCTGGTGCTCAATACTAGCAATACTATTCGGCTTAAGCTGACTGTTGTTTGTGCACAAACCTAGTGGAATTCCTATAATATATGTAATAGTCCACCCAATGGCTCTCTTAAATTTCCATAATACAGATGTCAAAGCTTTTACTTGTGCTATTGTAAAACCTGCTGTAATGATCACCGATAAGGTTTTGTTGGCCCCTAAGAACACATACTGCAGATGAGATGGGAGGTCCTTCAATTCCAATACCGATGGATCCTTAATAGATGGTTTTGCATGAGGTGTAGTTTTAATTTTTAAGTCACGATCCATCTTCTTAGGGGCATATTTTTAAGTTCTAATGCCATTTAGTGCATTAACCATCTCATCATATTCATCTATCCCATCACTCTCAAAGTTCATGATCACTACTGCTAATGCTTCTACCCCTAATCTCTCCTCAATGGGTACATCCACTATAACCACACCATCATCCACTACATCAATCATTGCTACCACTCTAATATCATCAGGCTGCTAAACTGTTATGCATATATTCAACACTATTTGCTCAGTATTCTATTTGGAGGTGACCTCTTCTAGGTCTATATCAGTCAAAACCCTACTGGTGGATTAGAAAGGTCTACCCATGATAATCAAAGATTAGGAATCCACTTCACAATCCAAAAATATAAAATCTGCTGGATAAGTGAATGATACCACCCTCACTTATACATTGTGCATAATGCCCACTGGCTTCTTTATAGATGAATTAACCATCAACAACCTTACGGATGTAGGCCTGAGTTCGCCTAACTCCAATACCTTTTATATCACCATTGGCATTATATTTATTCCTACTCCCGAATCACATAAGGCCTAATTAATATCACAAGATCCAATAGAACATGGAATGGTGATTGCACTTGGGTCTTTCCTCTTTTCAACTTATGGGGCATGAAAATATATACTAAATTTCTATACTTTATCTTGGAGCTCTTCTGTTACCTAGTCCTCATCATCATCACTCTTAAAACTATCATTACTACAGTCTGTTTCTCAAATTCAGCTTTAGGTGGTGGCTTATCCACAATAATACTGTCCTTCTTTGGGTCAATAGTTGCTGGCAACAAGTGCTCATCTAGCGGGGACTCCCTCCTTGTGTTAATATCAAGACAATGAAACAGTGTTGGAGGATTCGTCACATTATCGCTAGGAAGTACACCTGTCTGTCGTTGGGCCTAAGTGGATGAGATTTGCCCATACTGTTGCTCAAACTGCTTAATAGCAATTGAATTTAATTCAAACTTTTGGGTCAATCCTTAAGCATCGGCCTTGAGTTCTTTAAGAAAAGTTTCCTGACTCTCTTGATCCTTTATAAGCTTAGCCAGAATTTCTTTTATTCACGATTCTGCATCTCGTTTTCTAGGTGGAATATATTTATCTTTATTATCATAGTTTCGCTCTTGATTCCCTTTCCCTAGGGCTTAGAAACCCGCCAACTGGCGATCCACATACTTTGCCTCCTCGTCTAACTCAGACTCATGCACCCTAAAAGCTGCACCCTATGCCCATACTAAATTCACCTTTGCAAAATTTATTACTGCAATTATTTGGACAACTCACCAATGTCTTTCCTTAATAGTGAAATCTCCTTAGCTATAGCATACTCAGCTACTCTCCGTTTACTAGAAGCTCCAATGTCATAAATTTCAAAACCTCTCTAAACCTCTTGTGTTTGCCACCCTTGGTTAGTTTCCCATTGTAATCTCATGAAGGATTCTTTGGAGATAGTGTCTTCTATTTTTTTGGAATCAATAGTTAGGGATTTATATAAGATCTCTAATAAGTTTGTCCTTAAAATTCGGTGGTTTGACACCATACTAAGTTTTTTCTTATACCTGAACCATGCATCATACATAGAATCTGACTACAGCTGCCTGAAGTTGTAAATCTCTTTCCTTAGTTGCAATACTCTAGATAGATGAAAGAACCTATTCAAGAATTGTCCATGTAACTCGCTCCATGTAGTGATAGACCCTCTTGGAAGTTCCCCTATCCATAAATATGCTTTTTCAGTAAGCGAGAAGGGAACAACCTCAATCTATATGCCTCCTGATCTACCCCAGTATGGTATATGAAGTCCAGATGCCAATAAAATTCCCAGATCCATGTTTTCATCGTCTGTAGGCAACCCTAAAAACACGCCCTTCAAGTGTAAGAGTTGAATCATAGCACTAGAAATGTTGAACTTGACATCAGAGGGCAAAACAGGAGGAATGATAGATCCAGTATCTTCCGGCTCAACATATCCCAAATATTCTTTATCATCTTCATATGACTGAACATACTTATATGCTGGGATCAATTAAGGTCAGCCGCCTTTGGATCTATTCTGGTTTCCACCGAGTACTGCTCGGTGGTCTACTGCCTGGATCTGCTCAGCTAACTCTACCTCCTAAGTTATACATTGAGCTTATTGTACTACCCTTCTCTTATTTTTATGTTGAGATAAGAAATCACTAGTTTTTCAATGAACAATGTCTTGAACTCCTTCAGGAGGAAGGGGAGGAAAATTATCTCTTTATGGCTCTGTCATCCTACTAGGTGTTTATAGGATAATCCTTGGATTTGGATTTAGTTGGAGTAAGGGATTACCTCTACTCCATGTTCTATGCATACACTAACGTATAACCAACTAAGAACAAAAAAACAAAGACAAAAAATTATAATAACTTCAAATAAAAAATCAACACCGTAATCCCCAACAACAATGCCAAAATTTAGTGATGTCCAGGATATACGTCCTCTCAGAAGATGATATGATCCCTGCCAAATATAGTAACCCAACAAAGTTTGGGGTCAAAGGACAAAGGAATATGTGGATTTGCAGATCTTAGTTGTTGTAATTAGTAGGTTAAACTTTAAGAGTAAATGAGGGGTTTTGAGTATCAATGTCGAAGTAGTAGTAAATATAAATTCGGTTGTAATCATTCATAAGTGAACTCTAGGATTGTGTTCCCCTAGCTTCTCAACTCCTTAGGTTTATCATGTTTTGTCTAACCAACCCGATAACTTACATGCAGAGTTGATAAATTATGTACCTTTTACAGTCTTTTGGCTGAGCAAAAGGATTTCACCCTTTAACTTTTGTGACTCAGGATGTCGCTATACTAACCCTTATCTTTATCCTAGATAGCTATTACCTTTTGAGTCTCTAGTTATTAGGTGAAACCTAACCATCTTACTAAGATAAAACTTAGAAGCGTGGATTGACAATTAAACCCAGATTACCGTTGTCATTATCTTTTCCTAGTCACTTGTAAAACCCCATACACTTTCAAGGCAAATTCAGTCCTTTATAGCATAAAAAGAGGCCCAGACTTAGAAAATTTTAAGCTAAGTATTGAATCAATGTGATCTCGACGTGTTGCATTGCCTATTGCATTGATAAATATTTTTCCCAAATCTCAGATCAAATTTCAGTGAGCCGACGTGATCTCAGCACATCGCGTCGGCCATCGCATTACCCCATCAATGTGGTGCATCGATCTGGCATCGCTAGGTGCAAATTTTTTGTAATTAAAATCCACGTTACAAGGGGTAAATGAGTCAATTTTCTCATTCTTATTCCACCCAAAACACACAATTTTATCCTCAAATAGCAAAGATACCTCATTATTCATCTTTTTTATCTCCAATAATAAAACCCTATCTCTAAGAATCGAGAACAAATTTTGTAACTTATAATCCAAAGTTTCGAGTTCAAGAACTTCAAAAGAATGCTTTAAGAACACTATTAGAGAGTCAAGAATCAAACTTTTATATTCAAATTCATCAACAAGGTATGTAGGGTCTTTCAACAAGGATAATTCTGTCATCCTTGTAACTAAAATTTGATTTAAAGTTGATTTTTATATGATATTACATGAATTTTAGTTTGGGGTTTATACCCATTTATCACTAATTAAAGATTATGACATTTAAAGTATTATTAATGTTGAATTGCATATTTTTTTGCATATTTTTATGCGTATTCTAGAAATTTCCATATTTTGAATTGTATTATCAGTGTCTACATTATCAAGCATGAACATTATGATGTTTTGACATGGATTTGAAGCATGGGTTATTAGGCCCTAGTTTGTATGTTGATATTTCCAGAAGGACTATGTTTTAAGCATCCCATGACTAGTTTTCTTTTAGATTTTCAGTAAAGAATTAATCTTTTGATCCTCAGATAAGATTTGGAATCCACTTTACAAATTTATTTTAGATTACAGAACTTAGATTAACTTTATTTACAGATTGAATATGATAAACGCATAATTGGTTTCATAATAAACCCTTATGCTAGTTTTTTTAAAGTGAATTTCTAACAAAATGAGCATACAGATTAAAGGGAGTAGTATTTAGCACTAAGCTGGAAGTATGGGATTAGCGTGCCCTATCTTTCACAAAACTACGTAGCCAACATATGTACAGATTTAGATTATTCCCATTTCTATATGGAGGACTGATACAGATCTGTTCACTTAGATTAGGTTATACTCTTTGGCAAGAGTATGAAACCTCTCCCTACCGCGATGTTTCCCTAGAGGGGAACAAGATGTTAGACTCCATATTAGCTCACATGGTTTATGTTGGTTAGAAGAACTTCCCTTGAAGAATAGTTTTTAAGATAATTCCCTAAAAGATAAAAAGGGGGACTACAGAAAAGAATAAAAGACAAGCTTTTAGAAAACTAAGGTAAAGGCTCACAACTTTATTGCGATTATGCTTTACAGAATGATATTAGTTACAGATTTAAGCTTTCAGATTTCAGATACAAAAGTGAGTCCTTTTTTTACACTTAGACAACATGATTTACAGACAAAAACTAGTACAATTTTTAGAACTAAATGTTATGACTTACTAGATTCATTCAATATGTTTTACTACTCAAGATTACAAATTTTAGTTTCTCAGTTACTCAAGCTTATGTGAGTCATTTATATTTGACATGCATTATTTTATGAATTTGATAAAGATGAGATGATGTTTTACTTATGCATTCATCCCCGTATACTCAGTATATCCTCAAAGTACTGATCCACATGTACGTCCATGTACTACATTGTCTTGTAATGTAGTTGCAGGTCCTTAGTTTCCACAACGTGAGTGATTTCGAGCATCTCAATCTATATCTGATAGTTGGTGAGTCCTCATAGTCCGGGGACTTAGTCATTCAGTTTATTTTTTCAGATAATTAATTTAGATAATTTAGTATTTTTTAGACAATTTGAGTCAGCTGGGGGTTTGTCCCAGTGACTCTTTAGTTATTAGTAGAGGTTTGTCAGACTGCTAGGTTTGATTCAGACTTACAACATTTGGTTTTCAGATATTATATTCTAATTATTCTCAATTATTTTAGACAAATTTCCGTGTTTAGTGTGACTTTTATGTATATATTTCTATTAGTATGATATTCAGACTTAGCAAAAGGCAAGAAGTGTTAGCTTAAGGCTACTCATAGTTTTGAGCACCGTGTGATGTCTCGGTACTAGGTTTCAGGGCGTTACATAACTACTCCTCTTTTAGAGTAAGTAGTGATAATATATGCGGGATCCTGAATCTTACACCCGCTAAGAAATCTATTATAGTGAAGATAATTAAATGTATTCCATGGGTATCAGTTCAATTCAACAATAGCACTTTCCCTACTTCATCAATGAGCCTGGGTTTCCACAACTATAACTATGGGTTTATTTAGCCGCTCATGTTTGTGATGCAATCAATAATAATCATTAACTTGAAAGAATAGATGAAATCACAATAATAATTAAAATAACCACAACCATAACTGAATTAATGAATCAAACTAAATAAAAGAGAATCCAATTATAAAAAGTGCATAACTTCTACTAAAAACCAATAAAGGGTATTTATTGTACATGAGAAAACCCTAAAACCAAAGCCCGAATAAAATACAAAAAAATAGGATTGGTGGCAACTCATGGACCCTACTTATGCCCCGACCCTGGGCGCAAGTAGTATCTGCAGCTAGCAGGATGGGAAAAGGTACAAGGTACAAGGCGTCGATACCAGGATCAAAAGATCCTGTATGTCAACTCTTGGGATTTTCAAATTCTAGTACTTGTTTTCCTACTTGTGGTCTAAAAGTCCTACTTGTGATCTACATGTTGACTTAGTGAGTGCTGAGAGTCATTTGTTCAGCTTTTCTTTAATTCCCTATCATATTTCTATCACGAACAAGTCAGAAAGTGTCCCAAACATCCATAATTACTCCAAAAAGTAGCCAAAAATACCTTCTTTCATGTTTTTCATAAATTTAGCCTCCTCGCATATTTTCCTCATTTTAAGCATTGAAAGTGCTATATTTATATAGAATATTAATGCCTTGAGCCAGAAGTCGACTAACATAGGTATATTGACATATTGTTTTAGCTAGGAGAGGCCATTAGCCTTAGAGGTTCAGTCTTTAACTAGCCAAATGGTTAGGCTTGATATTTTGATACTTGGGCATATCATGGCATTTGTGGAGGCTAGATCTCTTTTGATGGAGAAGATTCTAGCTCATTTGTTTGATGTCATTGGATTGAGTTCAATTATAGATAAGGTTTTGAAGTGAGGTGGATAAGGAAGCCTCAATTGATACAAATGGAGTTTTATAGATTGGAGACCAAATTTGTGTGTCGAGGGTGGGTGTCTAGATTAAGTTGATCTTGAAAGAGGCTCATTGTTCCATATATTCCATCCATCCAGGTATGGCTAAGATGTGTCATGATTTGAGGCAGATTGTTGGTGGGGTGGTATAAGGTGAGATGTAGTGGATTTTGTGGCTCGTTGCCTATGTTTCTAGTAGGTGAAGGCTGAGCATATGAAGCTTGGTGGGTTTCTTCAGAGGTTGTCCATTCCCGAGTGGAAGTGGGAATGAATCACTATGGACTTTATGACTGGTTTGCCTAGTACATCTTATGGTTTTAATAGTGTTTGTGTCATCTTGGATCGTTTAACCAAGTTAGCTTATTTTATTATGGTTCAGGTCTTATTCAGTGCTGAGAGGTTGGACCATATCTATATTCGTGATATTATGCATGTATATGGTCTGTCGATGTCCATTATTTCAGATAGTGGTTCTATGTTCACATCTCATTTTTGAAAGACATTTTAGGATGAGTCGGGCACTCAGGTTTATCTCAGTACAATATTTTACCCTAGAATGATGGTCAGTCATAGTGGACTATTCAGGTTTTAGAGAATATGCTCCGTGCTGGTGTGATGGATTTTGGTGGCCCATGGGAGAAGCTTTTGGTGTTAGTAGAGTTTGCCTATAATAATAACAACTACCATTCTAGTATTGATATGGCTCCTTTTAAGGTGTTGTATAATAGGCTTTGTCGCTCTCTAGTTGGTTGTTTTGATTTTAAACCTTAAGGTACGAACTTGCTTCATGAGTCTTTGGAAAGAGTTTGGGTCATTCAGCAAAGACATAGAGTGGATTAGAGTAGACAGAAGTGCTATGCTGATTGTAGAGTTTATACCTTAAGATTTGGTGTTGGTGATCATATTTTTCTTTGAGTTTCACCCATGAGGGGTGTGATGTGGTTTCGGAAGCGGGGAAAGCTTAACCCCAGGTATATTTGTCCTTATAAGATTCTTCGAACCGTTAGTGATGTGGCCTATGAGTTAGCCTTGCCTCTAAATTTATCAGCTGTCCATCCAGTTTTTCTTGTTTCTATGCTTTGTTATTACAATTTGGACAGTCTCATGTTATTTTTTGGGAGTCAATTCAATTAGATAAGTGGTTGTATTTTGTTGAGGATCTGATCTCCATATTGGCTAGGGATGTTAGGCGATTGCGCTCTGAGTTATCCCTATGGTTAAGGTCCAGTGGTGACAACAACTTATAGATGAGGCTACTTAGGAGGTCAAGAGTGATATGCGTAGTTCTTATCCCCAACTCTTTGTTGATTCAGGTATTTTTTTGCCTTTAGTTCGAGGATGAACTAGATTTTTTATGGTGGATATTTTAGCGAACAACTTTTTGATAAAATATGTGAAATATGTATTTTTGTGTTTTTTGAATATTTTACCCCTCTTCATAGTTGCATTATGGTATTTCTTGGGTATGGGGGTGATTAACACTATTCCTGATGCATTTTGATGCCATTTTTGCAATATTATGATTTTTCATGGCTCCAAGAGCCTTATTTTAGACTTATGTGGATATATTTTGATCAGCATGATTGATGGCAGAAAACTGCTCCATCAGCTCAGGAATATGAATTTTTTGCAGGGTAGACCCTTGGTTCGGGTCCCCATGCACCCGAGCCCATTTTGACCTATTGATCAGAATGTTAGAAAATTGGAAATATGGGTGTGGGACCCACATTTTATCGAAATGGCCTTGGATACAAAACCGGACTTAGCCAATAGATCCAGAACTTTGATTCTAGGGTGGTAACATATTTGCTGTGATTTTACGACTTTTAAATCTCATTTCGACCCCCGATTTGAAAAATTATGATTTCGGGTTTCGGGGGTCAATTATGTGAAAACAACATTTTAAAAAAAATCTGATATTGCCATTGAGTCCAAAGATCGAATTTCATGTGGTTACATAGTTCATTTGCATATATCGGTCTCCGAACAAATATCAGACACCCCGTCAAAGTTCGTTTGGACTTAGAACCTTAAAATAGTGTGAGAGCTTAAAAGTGAAGCTTGTGGGAGCTTGAGAAACTAGATTAACATCTATTTCTTGATTCTCTTATGGATTTAAGAGAAGAAATCACCCTTTTTACATAGTAATTTTTTGATAAATTTCTCAAAACCCCAAAATATTTTGACTTGATTTTAAACCCCAATTTCACTCCTTTTTACTTGAATAATGTTTTAATCGTATAATTTCTAGTTTTTCATCAATTTAACCTTTAAAACAACTCCGATTCTTGATTTTAACCTGGATTTAAAAATGATGTTTAGGGTGAGAATTAATCAAGAAAAATGGCTATCTATGTGTTGGACCTGTATAGGGAACTAGATGTGATATAATTGTCAAAATTGAGATATTATGTGATATATATGACCGTGTGGGGTTCTATGAAATATTAATAGTCTTGAATATATGTGAATAATTGTATTCTATTATTAAAATGCTTAATGTGGTACCATTGGTGTAATGTGATTACATTCATACTTTATCGGTATATAAGAAATGTTGATTTCGGGTGCCTTCAGATTACAAAAAGTTGCGGTTGGACATTCATACGTTCGGAGTTCATCTTTATCTTTTTGTATTAATTATGTCTTTGTTAGTATTGGTAGACAGAATTATTCCTTTGTGGTTATTTTCCAGATGTATTTAACTCCTGGACTGTATTAGTAGTTCTTACACTATTAACACCTGGTTTTGGGCATGATTGATATTTTGGATATTCCGCATTGTTATGATTACTTGTGTGATTTGACTTGGTTCTAGAAGCCTTACCTTGAGGTATTTCTGTCTTTTTCTCTTTTTGTACCATTTTGGGTGATAAGCTTACTTGTCAAGGTACTCTACGACAAGTGTCATTTTGACCCTCATTTTTGGGTCGTGACACCATTCCCACACGGGATGTATCACAATACGCTATAAACCCAACTAAACCCTCAGGCAGGGTCAAAACTGATGCAAAGGTCAACTTATCCTTCAACTTCTCAAAACTTCCCTCACAAGCATCGAACCACAAAAACTTGATCTTTTTTCGAGTCAACCTTGTCAGTGGAGCAACAATAGATGAGAAACCCTAAAAAAACCTCCTATAATACCCAGACAAGCCTAAAAAGCTCCTGATGTTGGGTAGAGTCGTGGGTCTAGGCCACCTTTTAACTGCTTAACTTTCTGTGGATCTACCTTAATCCCCTCACTAGAAACAACATGCCTGATAAAAGTCACAACACTTAGCTAAAATTCACACTTAGAAAACTTTGCATTTAATTTTTGGTCCTTAAGAGTCTGCAACACAATTTGGAGGTGACTAGAATGATCCTCCTCACTCTTAGAGTACACCAAAATGTCATTAATGAACACTATAACAACCAAATCTAGAAACTGCCTGAACACCCGATTCATAAGATCTATGAATGTAGCCGGAGGATTAGTCAACCCAAATAACATAACCTGAAACTCGTAATGGAAGTACCGGGTTCGAAAAGCAGTTTTAGGAATATCAACCTCTCTAATTTTCTGTTGATGGTAGCCCGAACGGAGATCAATAGTAGAAAAATACCTATCACCCTAAAGTTGATAGAATAAGTCATCAATCCTAGGAACATTTTACTTACTCTACACTGTAACCTTGTTTAACTGATAATAGTCTATATACATTCGAAGATACCTATCTTTCTTTTACATGAAGAGTACAGGAGAACCCTTTGGAGAAATACTAGGAAGGATGAAAACCTTATCAAGAAGATCCTTTAACTGTTCCTTCAGTTCCTTTAGATCAGTTAGAGCCATTCTATAAGGAGGAATGAAAATTGGATAGGTATCTGCTAGAAGATCAATCCCAAAATCGAGGAATTCTTTGAATATCATTGGGAAACATTTTAGGAAATTCATTGACTACAGGAATAGATTGAAAAGACAGACTTCTAGAATTAGAATACTTAACCCAAACTAGATATAGGCAACTTTTGGAAATCAACTTCTGAGCTCTAAGATATGAAATAAACCCCCCTTTGCTTACTAAGGAACTCCCCTCCCATTCAATCACCGATTCATTAGGAAAATGGAAGCTGACCTTTCGGGTCCTACAATCTAGAGAAGCATAGAACAAATACAGCCAATCCATCCCTAAGATCGTATTAAAATCCCCCATATAAAGTTATATCAAATCCACCATTGTCTCTCTATGAAGAATAGACACCATGTAACCCCTATTATTTTTTCTAGCATTAATAGAATCACCCATCGGGGTAGACACAGAAAATGGGTTGGAAATATTTTTAAGACCAAAACTAAAGGGTACAACTACATAAGGGGTCACTTAAGATAGGGTAGAACCCAGATCAAGCAAGTAATAAACATCACAAGAAAAGAGCTGCAACATACAAGTGACGACATTGGGGGTTCCCTCAAATTCCTAACGAGTAGCTAGAGTATAGAGATGATTTTTGCAAGTGTCGGTACCTGAAGTGGCACCCTTAGGTGCAGAAGCCTAAGAAGTGGCAACCAGAAACTTGTTATCTTGAGTGGTAACTTTAGCCACAGGATAATTTCTCTTCATTTGACCATGCTGACCATAGTTAAAACCCAAGTTCGTCTTCCCTTACAATAACCATGATGATTTTGCCCACACATATGGCAATGAGGATAAGGTGAGGTTGACTAAGTTCCAGTAGCCTTAGAATGGGCACCCTGTGCCCTAGGAGCACTATTATCCTAAAAACGACGATAACCTAGAGGCTTCAGATAAGGATCACTAGCTGATGAATAAGAATTTCCTCAATTCTTTTTCTATGTCCACTGTCTACTATCTCTCATACTATTTGCTGGCTTATACTCTATTATGAATATCTAAACTTCTTGTTCTGCCTTTCTCCCATCCCACCTGCTTTTTTCTCATCCTCCTCCCACTGCATTTAAACTAGCATCCAAATATGTCCATGTCATTGTTCAACATCATAGCCTTGTATTCTAACACCAAGTCACGAGATAAACCAGAAGCAAACTTTCTCATTAGGTACCTCATATTAGATACTAATTCAGAAGCATATCAAGATAACTGGTGGAACTTCAGAGCATAGTCCTTAACACTCATCTTATCCTACATAAGGTTCACAAAGTCTTCTGCCTTAGCTTTCTTCAACTCCTGCGAAAAGAAGTGATTAAGAATAGCACCTAAAAACTCATTCTACACTGTCGACTTAGCATCATCAGCATTTTTCTTTTTCCAAGTCCTCTTACCACTGATAATCCAAATATTTCAACTAATATGCAACAAACTCTACACCTTCAGAGCCAATAGCATGCATCAACTTAAAGATCTTATTCATCTCATTAATGAACCCTCGAGGATCTTTCTTAACCTTAGAGCTTGTAAAGGTTGGGGGATTCAATCTCACAAACTGTCCAACCCAAGTGACCACAGATAAACTAACAATAGGAACAACACGATCAGACTGATAAGACTAAAATAGTAGAAGTTGGGTAAGCATATGAATGGATTGACAAAACTCTGTGTTATAAATATCTACCTAAGGAGACTGAGCATAAGTCTCACCAGCCGCGGAATCTCGATGAGGACTAGTAGGGACTGGTGGAACCCCAAGTGGAGCGATATAGTCAGGATCAAGGACCCTATACTGGGAATGTACTCCATAAATAGGGAGAGTTCCCTCCACATTTTATCAGGTAAGATAGAGGGTCCAACAGAGTTTCTACGCCCGTCAGATATTTAGGGAGGCATGATCTAAAATGCTAGTAAACTAGGAGTTAGAGAAGATTCAAGGTAACTAGACTCTATAGACCAAAATAGATCACAAGAAAGGGAAAAATTCCTAAATGTCTTATAGCCTCCCTCTTATAAGTATCGTGCGGGACATACCCATAAATGCTACTCTACTAGAAATGGCTTTCTGGTCTCCCAATGACCTTGAATCACACTCTGATACCAAACTTGTCATGACCCAAACCAGGGCCTAGTTATGATGGGTATCTCGAGCCTACCATGAGATGGATACTATACCCTCAGCCTAACATCCAGAACATAATAAAAGAATACAAAAGAAGACAACAAACATGATGATAAGAAGAATAAGTAAACGAATGAGAACTAAGAGCCATAATAACCATCCAAAACTTGTCCACAAAAGCCTCTAAAACCATAATATCCAACTAGGTCGGGACATGTCCCCAACCATGACAAAGAAAACTCAAAATTTCCAAATCTGAAAAGAAACCTAATAAAATGGCAAGGCTTTTCAAAAGAAGGAAGCTCACCACTTCACAACAAATAAATAGATGAATCACACCACCTAACGCTATACAAGAACAATAGAAAAACCCTTAAACCCTACATCATAAAATAATGCATTGTCAAGGGACAGTCAGTGGGGTAAGCACTGTCATGTAACTTAGGCAAACTAAAAAAATAATGCATTTCCAAAACCAATCAAAATCATATGCACAACAATTATATATATGTGTATGAATATATATATATATATGTATATATATATATGTATATATATGTATATATATATATGTATATATATGTATATATACACATATATATAGGATACCGAGATAGGGACAAGGGTCATGAACCATGAGAGTTTAAAATATTAACTAGAATTGTGTTGCTCGCTCCGTCCTAACGACAGCCACGAGCTATATGAATTCAGCTCCCCATGCTGAAAAGGCCTCAGTGCGTGTTAGACACATAAATTGAGGAAATCAAAGGAACAGATAAAGACACCAAGTCTCTGTCCATCCCAATAATATAAAGTGTGAATCAAGAACATGGTCATATATACCCCCACACCGGCAAATGTGATTTCTGGTGTTAGTCCCTCCCGGGACTATACCTTTACAGTGATCTACACAATCTCCTTTAAGCCTAAATGAGAAACCATTTTCACATAAACCCAACTGTTAAGCCAGGAGTCTTATATTAATGCATTTTACCAACTTGGTATAGTTATACCAATTATGCTTGCAAGCTTATATAATTATGCCAAACCAATCCACATAAGCATTAGAATCCCAAGTTCCATTTAAAATCCAAATCATTGCCACCAAGCGTATTCCAAACCCATATTTCATTATTTATTATCCTTTAATGGATTGCAAGGTTCCAAAACTAAGTTAAGTTATGAAAATTCCATATTCAAAACCTAAGTTATGATGTAGGTTGAGGTTAATGCCACTACCAAGCCGAAAATTCATCAATTTGGGGAAAGCCATGTTTCCAATTCCAATTCCCATAATAATGCACCCATTAATCCACAAAAAACCCATTTATCAAAGGATGATTAATATATTTAGATCACGGGGAAACAATTCAAGTAGAAACCAATTAAAATCCCTCAACCCAATCTCACTCCCAATAATTAAATCACATGAATGTTGAATTAATTTATGCCATAATATAAATAAAAGTTTAGGGATGAGAGATATGCCTGAAATACATACGAAATTGAAAGAGATTCAAAGTTTGGAGCTTGACAGATTGATTTCCTTGTAAAACCATAGTGTTTCTTGCCTTGGGAGTTTAAGAGGAAGAAGTATTCTTTAGATTTTGATAAATGATGTTAAAAGGGGGTCATTGGAGTGTTTTTAAGTCGTGGAATAGTTTATAGGGAGGAAAAGACCAAAAGGACCCAAATTAAAACTTGTAGGAAAATACTGAGTTCAGTCGTCATGACTTGGGTAATGACTCATGAGGCCTTACTATGAGTCATGACCTAGAGTCATTACCGAAGGATCAGAAATCTGATCCCTCACTATTAATACAACGAATCTCATATAAAGACCCATTGTCTGACATAACGAGTCATCACGTGGACTCATAGCCAGAGGCTGAATTCCTGGGGAACCTATACTTGAGAAGTGAGTCACCTATAATGACTCGTTTTATCTTATAACGAGTCATACCTTGTAATCATTGTCAATGGACCAAGCCTGGGAAAAGTCACTGTTGTGGTAACGAGTCATTCCCACGACATATTGTGTGACCTTTTGACTCATGCCCTGAACTATTGTCACTGATAGTTTTGACAATATTTCAGAAACTTAGATCAATTACTCCACTCTTGAAGTGTTTTAAACTTAAAACTTAGGGTTTCACACATATTAAGATCTCGCTAATTGAAGAAGTACTAAATCCTAAAATGATCTGAGTTAATCTCACAATGGAACCTATACAAGTAATGCTGCCATAACTTCATCACAAAGATGATAACTACCAAGTCTAAATCATGGGTATGATAATTTTTCTCGTGGAGATTTGATTAATGAGAAGTTTTAGAAATCACCTTACCTCCTGTAACAATACATCAACCAATATAACTTCAAAAGCATCATAAAATATAGAAAATCCCACACCCCCCCTTAGGCAAGGTCAAGATATGTGCCAAAGTTAATAACTCCTTAAGTTCTTGAAAACTCACCTCACATGCACTCTACAATGAAATACCACCTTTTTCTGGGTCAATTTGATCAAAAGAGTTAAGTTAGAAGATAAACGCCCTACAAAACACCAGGAATAACCCCGCTAAAGCCACAAAACTCTTAATCTTTGTAGGAGAAATAGGTCCATCCCAAGTACGAATCATTTCCTTCTTTGCTAGATCAATCATAATTCCATCCTTGGTCACCACATGATCCAAGAAAGAAATAGAATCAAACTAAAATTCACACTTAGATAACTTAGCATATAGCTTCTCATCATGCAATCCCTGAAGTATAGTCCTTAAGTTTTACACATAATTTACCTCATTCTTGGAATAAATCAAGATTCCATGTATAAATCAAACATAAAGAAGTCAAGTACGATTAGAAATCCCAATTCATCAACTCCATGAACACTACAAGGGCATTGGTCAATCCAAAAGACATGACCAAGAACTCATAATGATCGTATTAAGTTTGAAAAGACATCTTTGGAACATCTGAGTGCCTATTTTATTTCACATTTGGGAGTTACATATACAACATATACCACTGTCAAAGGGGAAGTCCTTATTATTTAAGTTAGTTAGGTGTTTCCATTTTAAAAAATGGTAAAATATAAAAATTAGGTTTCGCTAAAGAGTATACAATAATGATGTTTTTGGCAAATCAAATATTGTGGTCTAATAGTCAACCATTTTGATTAATTGATAATATTAGTATTAGTTGGAAATATTTTGAAAGATTCCCACAAAAAGTTTAATTAACAGAAAATTCATGTTGAATAGACCCCTTAACAGATGATGCGCCGATCTCAAATAAATCTTAGAAAATATCAAATCACTCTAAAGATGGTCAGATAAATCATTAATGCAAATAAGAAAATGTTTATTCTTGATGGTCCCCTTATTCAACCGTCGATACTGAATACACATGCGCATGAAGTTATCCGTACTCTTCAGAAACAAGACAGGAGCACCCCAAGGAGACATACTAGGTCTAATGAAGCCCTTACTTGAAATGTCTTATAGTTGCTTCTTCAACTCCTTCAACTTAGTGGTGGCCATTATATAATGAGGATTGATGATTGGATAAGTGCTCAGCTCAACATCAATAGCAATGTCAATATCACAATCAAGAGGGATTCTAGGAAAATATGTAGGGAATACATCTTGAAACTCCTCAATAATAATGGAATAAAGGAAAAAATGGTAAAAAAACATTAGTATCACAAATATAGGCCAAATAGGAAAGACACGTCTTCTCTACTATACGATGAGAACTTATGAATGATATAACTCCCTTCGATCTTGAATAAAGAGTTCCCTTTCATGAAAACCTTGGCAAGCCCAATGGAGATAAGATTATGGCCTTGGCATGACAATATAAGATAACATAGATATCTTTAAAATCAACCATATCTATGATAATTAAGTCTACCTAGGTATCATGCCCCACGAAGGTAAAAACATAAATTGGTATACCATAACCGATGCACCACTAAAGAATCTCCCACGGGGGTAGAAACATGAAGATGTACATGAAAGAACTCATATGTCGCTTTAAAAGCAATATAAAATTATGTACATACTTAGTTGAATGTAGACGAAGGACCAAATAACATGAAAGAAGATCGTTAGCAATCTGGGATAGTACCTGTTATGACTACATCAGAGGCCTCTGCCTCGAGTCTCTTAGGGGTAGTATAACACTGACCACGCCTGCTCCTGTACTAAGAAACTCCACATCTACCACTATGATCTCCCCTATCCATACCTCAAGCATCTCTAGTACCACTCTGCCATTCTATTAACCACCCCTGATCCCAGAAATAGGAATAGGGCAAATATAAAGCTAAGAACCTTGTTGGGTAGACTAAACACACGTCGAGAATAGTCTTTTTCCAAATAACCAACCTCATGACATACATAACTCCCTCTACAACCCAAATCAATTGTGGAGTCCCAAAAGGACTAGGATGACCACTCTAGCTTGGGTACATAGAGCCATACAAACCAATGACTAACTACCTAATCCTCGTAAAAATACCTAAATAGGACTACCATGATAACTATAAGAACCTCTACTAGAGAAATCCCCATATCGATATGCATGTCCACTAACCTCACCCTACTGGTTCACCTTCTTGGTGCCTCCCGGAGTTGCCTGGATAATCAACTCAATCAATTTAGCATGCTCTACAATTTTTTGAAAACAAGCTCCTAAACCTACCAACTGAGCTGTAGCTAACTGATAAGGACCTTTCAATCTTATGAAAAACTTCATAATTCTCTCTAACTTTGTGGAAATATTGGTGGTGATATATATGGATAATACATTAAATCATGCATTATACTCAGTAATATTTGTGGAGCCCTACTCTAGCTGATCACACTCATCTGTTATCTGATCCCATAAATTGTAAAGCATGAACCTTTCCACGAAAGCCTAAATAAATTAGTTCTATAATATACAGGAGAACCCAATGGTCTACAACTAGAAAAAGACCTCCACCACTATCTGGTCATATCAATCAATTGATATATTGTATAAGCAATTCAATTAGACTCAAGGGATTTTAGTTCTTGTAACCTCTCCTAGCTGTCATTCAGAAACTCAAATGCGTCCTCTCCAATTGGACCACTAAACTTTGAAGGAGCCAAACAAATAAACCTCTCAAACATCTTCTGATTATCAGTAGAAAACATAGAAACTAAAATAATCAAAGGAACAGTATGTCTAGTGGGCAGTAAATCTATACGTAGAGTTTTATAGAATATGGCTGTACCTATGATGTCAGAATACCTTAAGCAAAATCTAGTAATGAGTGCAGAACACCACTTCAAATATGAGGAATACCTGAAAATCTCAAGGAAACATCGTCCAAATGACTCAAGATATGAATCAATAAATCCTAAAGTGATGGGGTGTCAACCAAACCTTCTAGGTGATGAGTTAGGTCGGTACTACCTGACTGATAATCACTCTCAACATAATCAACCTTAGGATTAGGAGAGCCCTTTTTGACATGTCCTCTAATTGGGTTAGCTACTTATTCCCATCCTCTACCTTTGGGTTGGATATGACCCCTTCTTCACCTCCTAACTGAGGACTCAACATTGGGTGCTGGCTCAACATCCTCTATATCTCTGAATCTAGAACTTACAATTTGTATAGAAAAAATAGATTGCAAGTATAGAAAATAAAGTGTTAAAACCCACATGATAAGGAAACAAATCTAAGAATTTTTTCCGAAAGGAATATTATAGCCTCTTAAAGATGGATACAAACATCTATGTACCGATCTGCAAGACTCTACAAGACATCTTGCTCTTACACTTATGAGATCGGTGAACCTAGCTCTCTGATCTAATTTGTCATAATTTGAAAGTTAAAGTCATGATGGAACCTATCGAGGCATATTTCAGTAGGCAAGCTAATTAACCAAAAAGAAAAAGAAATTACAAAATTTAACAAAACAAAATAACAAGACTTATCGAATGAAATCAGGTTAACACATACATATATATATAGCAGTATTATGAAATAAAACATATATAAAACCTCAAAATTTAGTGTTATAATTACAAGAGCATTTAAGATATAAACAAATAACTATATACATAAGTCTATCTCTAAGAATAAGTAAAGATAAGATAAGGAAAAGAGGAGGTTTGAAATCAGCTCTAAACTCTAGATCACACCAGTACCTCAAAAGTTAACTCTAAGTAGCATGATACTCAAGCTAGGATTTGCAATAAAGTGCACAATAGAGGTGTGTACGATCTACTCATACTTAGTTGGTACCATAGGCCGACTTAGCAAAGAAGAAAATAATACAAGTAAACGATACTATGGACACTCCATTTACAAATAGAAAAGTTTTCAAATAGTAGTGCATACCATCTCTACTAATAGTTCTACAATATAAGATTGATACAAAAACAACTAAACACAAAAGCATAAATAGAAACTAAGTACATATAAAGGGAACATAAAAAAAGAAAGATGCAAATATAATGCAATGCAATGATGATGAGATCATGATGAACTATTTAAAGTTATTGCATGAATTTTCATATACATCTACAATGCCTCAACACTCCCAAGATAGGATCTTTGCAGGGTTTGAAACCCACATTCTACCTCAAATATCAACTCATATCTCTAACTAATGCTTACGATTCAAGGGTTTTATAAGGTGCCATATTCACCTCCCCAACTATTATTCACAGATCAAGGGTTTTATAAAAATATCTCATTTTTCTTTGAGTCAGTGTTTCTCATTAATACCAATGAATCATGAATATGTATGTTTGAAATAAGTATAATATGATCACAAAAGACCAATATGAAGATAGAGATCTATTCCAATACATATATAAATGACCTCAAAATCTACTCAATAGGTCAATAATTCATGATATCAGTTCTTTCTTGGAACCACCAGAATAAATAGGCATATAAGACATTAATTATATTATTTTAGCCTCATACTTAGGTATTTCATAATGATAGCGACAAACATTGCTCAAAAAGGACTATAATATCTGTTCGAGCCCCCACATTGGCATCACATTAATAATTATGTCATAAAATACACAGATAGCCTAAGATGTCAAATGAATCCCCTACACCAAAAATACTTAATATATGATACATCAAGTCAACAATAATAAGAATATAAGCCCCTACACGGGCACGCAATGATAATAATAATCTTGAAATAGTACTCTTATGGATAATTTGCCCAACCCATCGTATGATTTACTTGTTCATTAACTATCTAACCTTAATTTAAATAAAGTTAAGCATACTAACAAAAACCTTTACCCAGATCCATTAACACAGAGCCTTGTCCTTTCGAACAACCTCAAAATGAGCTAAAATATTCAACTATAGAATCTACGCATTAAAAGAAAGCTAATGATACCGATATCAGTTGTTTTTAAAATAGGTCCAAAACATATTCAAATGGGCTAAAAAATGAAAGGGATACAACCAAAATTTTATTTTAGAAATATGTTCCCCTAGATTATAGGAGTCTATATTTGATAACCCACATTAAAATGAGGCTCAAATTAAATATGCTACTAGGATAAACCAAATATGCTACTAGGTTAATGTTTATGTTCTAGACTCAATGGCAGCATTAGATTATTAAAAGAAGTCATTTTCAACAAATTATCCCTCGAGATCCCATTTATGCATTTTCACTAATTTTCAAATGGAGGGTCAAAATAGAAAATAAAGGCTTCGATCCTTAACTATCCATTCTATTAACTCAAAATTTATATTCTAAATATAATAGAGCTGTCCAAATCACCATCTGATGCCTAAAATGAAAAATGTTGACCTAAGTCAAACTAATGGCTTTTATAGCCTCAAAGAGTCCTAAACTCTCTCACATCATTCCCAAAAGCCTTGAAAAGCATGCCAACCATCTCCATACCTTAAAATTAATATGTAACAACTGTGAAGAAAGAAAAAATAATCAAAAATCATTAAAATAAAATTTTCACATAACAGTTTGTTACGTTTGTTCCACTATAATAGAATAGTTACAATGAGTGAGAGGCCATAATAGTGGTCGTTAGGAAGTAGCTAGCCTAGTTTATATTTTAAAGATCTCATTTTACAAAACATAATTCAGGAATAATTTCTATTATAAAATAAAAAATTCATAATAGTACTAACCTACAAATGAGGCCATTGTTCCCAAAGTTGCCACTAATGGCATCAAAAATCAAATAGTATTCCCTCTGTCCCATTTTATGTGGCATACATTGATATGCCAAAGAGTTTAATAAATAAGGAAAGTATTAGTGATTTTTACCAAATTTATCCTTTGTTAAAAATGTATTACTACTATCTTCAATTAAGTGGAACCTTATAAGTAGGACCAATAAGGGTAAAAGTGAAATTATTTCTTTAAATAGTTACCACTGAAGAAAATATGACATTCTTTTTGGGGTGAACTAAAAAGGAAAGGGAGACACATAAAATAGGACAGAGGGAGATGTAGAAATTATCCAAAAATGTTAGGTAAGCAGATAATATTTAACAAATTCCCCACTAGAACAAAACTAATAGAATCTAGAAATAAGGGAATATAGGAAGGGTGGGGCATACATATTCGGGGACCTAACTGGTGGCTCCATTATTATTTTTGTTTCTTGAAGCATTCGAAATATTTCCATCCAGCCCACTCAGGAACGAGAACATCTAGGCATCAACTTCCTCTACCATGAAAACCTTCTCCTTCAATCAAAGTCCTTCATGATGGTCTTCATTAACTTTTATATACAAAGGCAGTGATGGTATCAAGAGAAAAAATTCTTCTTCTTCCACCCTCAATCTGCTAGGAACTCCACATGTTCCCAGGATAAGGTGTCAAAAGCACTTTAAAAATGAGATGATCCTAAAATACAAGATGATTTAGACTCTTATGGAGGTATCGACATCTTCATTACTATGTTTTTTTACCATCGCCAAGTCTAACTCTAGGTGCTAGAAAAGCACCACCTCCCATGTAGAATCTGTCTCACCTCCCCCATCTTCTTGACCCATAATATCTTTTTATTCTATTCTCATCCCTTTTTGTTTCTTACTTTTCCCCTATGTTCCTTTTACCCTCAATAGGTTAAAAGACAAACCACTCTAGATAATATAATCTCTCTTCTCTATAAGAACCCTTATTCTCTAGCATGTCAAAGTAATTAGAGAAGAAAGTAACATATATTTTGGGTATTGAAAAGGGCCCTTTATTTCTCTTCTAAATGCTTTACCAGATTCATGTTCACCCAACCCAAGATACAAGCTACCATTAAATCCTGTTGGTCAGTCAATCAATGATGCTTTTGGAAGGATAAACACTTTAGGACACTAAGTTCAAGCATCACTAACCATTGTTAGTTCAGTTGATTCTCTTGATTTCTCTATGACTATTAACCTAAGGAGGAATTTCACTCTTACCAACCATTGGTTATTAATCTCTATCTCCTTTACCTAGAACCCATCATATGAGGGAGTTTATTCCTGTAAAATTTTATTGATGACCACCATCTTAGTCGGGATTTTCATAACTCAAACTTGAATGGTGGGGTTTGTGAGATCCCAATCTATGGTAGTGAGTATAACATAGAACTCTCTCACTAAGTTCTTATTGCAGTCATAAGTTGGCTCCACCAATGACCTCTAACCCATCTCCTCTAGCTAGTTATAAAACTATGGCATCTTCTCCTCTATTTTATCCATCACAAATCTATATTCGTGTATGAGCCCCCTAATTTTTGGTCCATAAATCTTCTCTTGCAATTGGTATTGACAAATATTTTATAATTAATAAAAGAGTTATGACTTTTACCCATGATAATAGTAATACCTGAAGAGTGAAAAGAAGTTTGTCAAAAAATAATTTTATTTCAAATGCCATAATTAATTAATCACAAATGCAAGGGAATCATAGAAAGTAGTTCAAAAATGTTTCAGTCCTTCCAAGAAAGTACACTCCCAAACTATTTCTATAGAGACGCTATGACTACTGCAGCAAGGTTTTCATAGTGAGATAGGCCTTGCCATATGGGCACTCCAATAGCATTGTAGTGGTGCTATTTTCCCTATTTGGACCTCGACCACAATAATTGAGTTTCTAAGGTTTTTCTTTGTTTTAACAATCTTTAATGCAGATTGGGCCTAGTGTAGTAGTCTATGGCCTATAAGTCATTTCAAAAGATACCCCTTTATCTCCCCCGCTTCATTTTTAAATTCAAATCCCTATGAACTTTCTAAAACTTACATTGGAATGCTATAGGAGCATTGTGAACATAAAATGAACTATCTTGCTTTAGGATTCCTTCCGTATAACATCAAAACAAAATCTTGCCACAAAATCCATTTGTGTTTGAATATTAAGTGAATTTAAGTATGATTTTCATGATTTATAAGTTTTAAATAATAAATAGATAAGAGAATAAGATATTTACCTAAAGAATTAATATAAGGAGAAAATAACAGAGTCAATTTAAATTTTAAGAGGGTGGGTAAGTTGAAAAGTATGAAATAAAACTTTTATCTCTCCCTTAAAAACTACCTAGCCACCTACAGTGACTTGTGCTCTATTGTAGTAGGGCCATTGTAGTAAAGCTCTAGCTGCTGTAGTGGCCTCCCTTGAATTCCACTAAGATTTATGTGGTGTCGTACGCTGTCACTAAATTCTTTCCTTTCAGATATTGTAGGTTCTCATAAGAACTCTAGTAAGTAAATTTCTTGTTTCTAGCAATTATTGTATGTGAAGAATAATTCTATTCAACATAATACCTAATATCGCAAGTTAAATAAGTCTATGTAATTATTGTTGGGCTTGAGATATAAATGTAATTAACTTTTAGAGTAGTTTTCTTTGAACATCTCAATCTGCACTTTTTCCCCACCCAATGTCAGCTCGAGGATGAACTATTAGTAAATTGGTATCTAATGTAATTCTCCATCCCATTGTTATTAAAATATCCACAGTAGGAATTTAAAAAATTTAAAAATTAACATCGACTCAAATTTGAGCTAGGGTTCACCATTTATTTTTCTTAACAATTACTGTGGGCAGAGAAATAAAGGAGTGGTTTGACTTGCTTAATGACTACTCCAGTGATCTCTTGACCTCTATAATAAGTCGACTATAATATTGAGGTACCCTCTGTAGCAGTGCATGACAAATACCACTCTAATAAAAACCTATTTTTATTGAACACTTACTCTAAAAAAGATTTCTCTCTAAGAAACTTGCCTTAGGCTATTAAGCTAGAACAACCATAACAAATAGGAAAATCACTAAAGCATCATCCTTGTTGATTTTCCATCAAAGTTGCTAGACTGAGAATGAGGAACAAGGTTTCATGCATCCTGCGACAATAACTTAACATTGGGTACGCTATGATATTATGAGCGGTATGCTATGATAAATAAACATATTCATAAGTTAGAACTAATAAAGAAATGTGATTCGGCCTATGGGCATGACACTTGGATGTATTGAATATTGAATTAACATAAAAGCCCTAAAACAAATGGTAATAGATTTATATATGAATCCCGCGATGTATGATATGTGTTATATGACTTCCATGAAAGTATACACTATGAATAAGGTGAATGTGAGTTAGGATAGAGAAATTGTGTATTCATGTAACTTATGAACCAGATTTTTCTAACTTAATAAGTGAATCGATGGTGTATGTGTTGTTTAATTGCGTGATGTTGTTTCTATAATTTTTTCCTTGTGATTTATATATGAAGGGGAGGGGTGAATTATTTTCATAACAAAGAGGTTCTAAAAGAAAAACTTGACTATGTGCTAGGGTGTAACCTGTTGCTAAGATGTGTAACTAAAAGGTAGAATTGTATGTTGAATATGGTCGAACAGTTGAATAAAATGACTAATGAAGTAGTTCTGTGAATCTAATAATGACTTAAACATAAGGTCGATTATACTAATAATTGAATCCCCAGTCCTTGATGTAAACAACAACAGTGGAAAAAGTAATGAACTTATGAGCATTTGATTGGAGTTAGACTTAGTCTATTCTCTTGTATGTTTCTGATATAAATAGTATGTTGATTTATTTTTAGGAATACTTGTGGTCAATTGACTTTTTATTTGTTAATGCTTGAACGAATAAACTATTGATTGTTTAACTTTTTAATTGGGATATGACTATAATGTGTACTTGTAAATTAGGTATACTTGTGATATTATCGTAATAGATAGTAGAGTATGGGATTAAATTGTGATATGTTAATAAAGGTAAGAAGATAGATATAAACTATCTAATTGATGAATGGTTTGTGTCTGATGTGAGCTTATGCATGAACAGTATAATTATAGATCGGGTACTATGTAAGTACGATATATAAAAATAAACGCTCTCTCTCTCTCATACACACACACATATATATACAAACAATTTTTATAGATCTATTATCATGCTGGTATGATACATGGACCTTGGAGTATTCCTTGTAGATCATGACTATTGAGCAGAAATATGACCTCTTAGTGTGTATATACAAATGTGAGAGTGTTTATGAGAAGAGAGGATATAAATTCTCTTGAGATTGCTATGGATATAGTTCCATGTTGTGAGGTAATTTCTATGACTGTAGAATTTAGTATTACTCAATACATTTGATATATGACTTACCGATCCTTATGTTGGTAGTCATAACATAACTGCTGTAATTGTATAGGTTGTGGTTATTTATGTTGATTGTTGTGACTTATGTGTCCTTGTTTTTGTGCCTAGTATGTTCCATGTAGTGTTGTTGTATTTTGATTGGTTAGTCGAACTATTAGCAGGATTCATATTCTGTAAAGAAAGATGTCCTTGATTACAATGGTTAGTGAAACTTGTCCTATTGGAAATAGGATGTTTAATGTAATTAATTGAGTTAGTTAAATGAAGAAAGATTTTAGGAATTTTTGAAATTATTGAGTGGTCGCCGTAAGGAATGTGTACTTTGTTGCTCAACAATTATATGTGGTTTTTCATGATTCATTTTGTTAATTTCTATTTAATGTTGTATGAACTAATCCTAGTCGGTCAATGATGCTTTCAGTACGTATTATGTTCTAATTCTACTATTGCTATATCCTTTTTGAGATATAGGTGTGGTGTAGGTTGACTTAAAAGTTTCTTAGTTGAAATGATGAGTACTCTTCATCAACTTTTGCATCTCATTCCAGGTAAAAGTTGTGTCTTTTGTTGTCTACTTTATTATTATAGAATATCATGTATGTATCTAGACTAGGTCTTTAGAAAATGATGTATTATGTTGAGTCAATAGTAGTGAAGGTTTGAAGTCATTAATATGATTATTAACTTGTAATACCCCATATTCCTAGAGTTTAACTTAGCTCTAAGTACTTGAGTTATCCTATATAAAATTTATGAAATACTCAGTATTTTTCAGTTTAGCGCCTTCCAATGCTTAGGAAATTCAGTCAGCTTTCTAATGATATAAAATTTTCCCAAATCTGATACCCGGGCGTAGCGTTAGGGTAGTTTTTGTAAAAATAGTGGCTCACCGTGATTGCACCGCGATATTTGTCATTATTGCATGATTTGTAAAAATACTCTTCATCACGTTGCATTGAAGGCCATTTTGGCATTTGTCAATTTCCAGAGGGTCACCGTGATTGCACCACATCGTGCTGAACCCCAAAACTACAATTGTCACGATCTAGAGAGTCACCTCGATTCCACTATGTCGCGGTTGATATAGTGATGACCCATTCCCTGCATCGCAGTGAGGCCTTAATCGGCATTCCAGTTGTGGGATTTGAAATACCAAGGGCAAGTTACACTTTTCCCATGACCCAGATCAGCCTTAAACATGAAATTAATCCCTAAATGAACAAAATATATCATTATTCACTCAATTTTCCCCGAAGTACATCATTCTCTCTCTCAAAAGCAAGAAACCCTAGTTTCAAAATTCAAGAACAAAGCTCAAGAATTTCTCCAAGAACCTTCAAGAATTAACATTCCAAGGTATGTTAGGTGTTTATCTATGGGTCCCTTCCACCCATAGAGTCCACGAATTCGTTTTCAAACTACAGGATTGTCGAGTTATGAACTTTCATGCTTGAATTGAATTGAATTCATGTTCATGTTATTGTTGGGTTTTTGTCCATAATTAAATTACAAACTTTCATTAAATTAATCATTATATGTGTTGAATTACATGATCCTCTTGATAAACCCTTCAATTTACAAGTTGATTGATGTAGCTTTAATAACTATGTGTGTTGATTGTTGTATAATCTAGCATGCTCCCACGTGCTTTATAAAATACCTATGTGAATGAATTAGTTCCATTATAACCTGATAGCTTGTGTTCCCCCTTCATGAATAAGTAGATGCCTTACAAGTGTTTGATAAAAAGTATCTTTGGATGAATTATGAACAAGTGAACAATGTCATGTTATTCAAGATTATTCCATGCTTTACTTTTCATGCTATCGAGTCCTGTGGTAATACCATACAATTTAGCTATTTATCTAGAGCTAGAGTCTATTATAGAATCTCAGTCATGTCAAAATTAGTAGTACTCTCACTCAATTATGGCATTCAAGAAAACTCAGTAAACTTAGTCTCAGTCCAGTCCAGTTCAGTATGCTTAGTTCAGATTCTTTCAGTTGGGAGTAGGATTTAGCACCGAGTAAACCCAAGGATAGGGGATCACCTACCAATAGAGGGTGTGATCCTTAGAAGTAATTCTTGTGTTCCAGAACTACGTAGCCAGCAGAGGTTGAGACATCAAACCTGCCAGTTGATAGTTGATGAGGTTTTTTAACCTGCCAGTTATGGGTTCCACCATTCTCATTAAAGTACCTGCCATATGAGGGTAACACTCAGCTTGTCCTTACTCGTGGAACGGTATTGACACCCTTCCAATTGGGGTTATAGATTGGACACCAACTCATTTATATTATCTTATTTGGGGTATGTCGGCTAGATGATTTCCTCCCACAGTTTTTGTCTCAGTGTTCAGAATAGAACTTAGTTCAGTTCTACTAAATTAGGACTGTCAGATACAGTCAACCAGTATCAGTAAATCAGTTGTTAGTAACTTCAGATATCAGTTACTCAGTATCAGAATTCAGGACTTAGCTTTAGACAAGCTTAGTCATAGTATTTATCTATATGCACATTAGTGCACACTCAGTATTTACAGTAGTATGAGTTATCCATGTTCTGTCATGTTCAGTTACTCTATATCATGCTATTATTTATTGTTCATACATATGAACCGTTGCATTCTGCCTTATCCCATCTGGCATACCAGTACATTCTATGTACTAATGCATACTCTTTTTTTGCGCTATGATGTCTTATATCATAGGTTGAACGCGTAGGTTCCCGACCGCGCATAGATAGATTTAGCTTCAGCCAGCAGCATTAGATTTGTAGTGTGTCCTTATCTTTTAAGGATATTATTTTATTTCATTATTTTAGTAGACTCAGTATTTTTGTAGATTGAGTTAGTTGGGGGATTATCCCATCAACTCTAGATTCAGACAATTTTATTTAGAGGCTTTTTAGACTAGTTTTCAGATAGTTCTCAGTTTTATAGATTTTTAGTACAGTTTGATATTTCAATAGTAATTTAGATAGTTGAACCTTATTTCACATTTATTTCAGTATATTATTTAGTGATCACAACAGATATCAGTCATGGGTTAGCTTGTGGTCCATTGGGTTGTAATCACCGTGTAGTGTTCGGGGTACAGACTCGGGGTATTAAAAACATGGTATCAGAGCCTAAGGTTCAACAGTATCCTAGGAAGTCTGAAAGCCACATCTAGTAGAGTCTTGTGCATGGGTGTGTAGCACGCTACACTTATGGACATGAGGCTATCAGATGTTTTAGGAATAGTTTCCCTTCTTTTAGTGTTCATGTCATATGAGTGAGTGTGAGGTCAATTTAAACTCTCGGTGTAATTCATTTCTTCCTTTCAATTACAGAACATTCCTCCCAAAATGACTAATGAAAGAAAAACCAGAAATCAGTCAGCACTCCAGCCCGTTTAGGCAGATCCCTTAGATGAAAATGTTTCCCATACAGAATTCAGAGCTGCATTCACTACTGTAGCCAATTTCGTCATAGCTTAGAATGAATAGCCAACTGCTATTCCGGCTAACCCAGTGGCCAATACTGCTACAAGTAGGATTTAGGACTTCACCTGAATGAATCGTCCCCTATTCTCAGGATCTAAGTCAGAAGAGGATCCATAAAAGTTTTTTGATCAGGTTCAGAAAGTCACAGATATCATGGGATTGACTTTCGATGAGAGTGATAAGTTTTCTGCCTATCAGCTACAAGACATAGCTAATACGTGGTTTAAGCAGTGGAAGGTAGACAAGGGCATAGATGTAGAGCCCATAGAGACGGAAGAGTTTGCTACTACTTTCCTAGATAGATTCCTTGCCTTAGATCTGTAAGAGGCCAAAGTTTTAGAGTTCATAAACCTCAGACAAGGCAGTATAAGCATGAAGGAGTATTCCCTCAAGTTTACTCAGTTAGCCAGGTATGCTCCTCATGTAGTGGTAGACAGTAGATCCAGAATGAGCAAGTTCATATCTGGAGTATCAGATAGTGTGGTTAAGTAGTGCCGAACAACAATGTTAATTAAGGAGATAGACATATCCAGGCTCATGGCCCATGCTCAGCAGATAGAAGAGGCTAAGAATAGAGAGAGAGAGAGAGAGAGGTATAAAAAGAGAGCGAACAAGTAACTTCAATTTCAATCAACCTAAGCTAGAGGGCGGTAACCGTTCCCAGTTTTGTGCAAAGTCTCTAGTTCTAGCTCCTTCCTCAGCTAGCTCTCCAGTCCCTAAGTTTAAAAATCGTAGCAACGATAGGGTCCTAGGCTCTAAGTATTAGGGTAGTATCAGTGGTGTTTGAACAAATCCTCAATGTCAATAATATGGAAAGAAACACCAGGGTGTCTGCAGAGCTGGCAATGATGTTTGTTTTGAGTGTGGCAAGCCTGGCCACAGATCAAAGATTATCCACAGTTAGGTTCTCAGGGTAACCATAATTGTCCTTCAGCTCAGTCAGGTCACCCGAATCAGCAGGGTGCCACTTTCAGTGTCACCAGTAGGCAATGACAAAATAAGACTTTATGCACTTCAGTCTAGACAAGATCAGGAAAATTCTCCTGATGTGGTCACTGGTATGTTATAGATCTTCCATTTACATGTTTATGCCTTGCTAGATCCAGGAACTTCTTTATCTTTCGCAACTCCCTATAGAGCCGTTAACTCTGGTGTCAGTCTAGAAATCTTAGTAGATCCTTTTTTAGTTTCTACCCTAGTGGGTAAATCTATCATAGCCCAACAGGTATACAAGCACTATCCAGTTATGATATCTCAAAAAGTTACTTCAAAAGACTTAGTAGAGCTAGAGATGGCAAATTTTGATGTCATTCTTGGCATAGATTGGCTCCATTCATGCTATGCCTCAGTTGATTGTAGAAATAGAATCGTTCATTTTCATTTCTAAATAAACCTATCCTTGAATGGAGGGGTAGTACTATAACACTAAAGGGTCAGTTGATTTCATACCTTAAAGTGAGAAAAATGATATCTAAGGGATGTTTCTATCATCTTGTGCGAGTGGAGGACTCTAGTTCAAAAACTCCCAGTATTGAGTCAGTTCCAGTAGTAAATAAATTCTCAGATATGTTTTTTGAATATTTTTCTGGAGTTTCTCCCATTAGGGAAATTGATTTTGAAATAGGCCTTCTTCCAGATACTCAGCCCATATCTATTCCGCCATACAGAATGGCTTCAGCAGAACTTAAAGAGTTAAAAGAGCAGTTAAAGGATTTCTTAGATAAGGGATTCATCAGACCTAACATCTCACTGTAGGGTGCACTAGTTCTATTTGTGCGTAAGAAAGTCGATTCTCTCAGAATATGTATTGACTACCATCAGTTAAACAAAGTCATAGTCAAGAATAAGTACACACTTCCCAGAAACGATGACTTGTTCCCCAAATTTAGGGTGCTAGTTACTTTTCTAAGATAGACATTAGACCAGCCTATTATCAGCTTAGATTCAGAGTATGTGATATTCCGAAAATAGCTTTCAGAACCTTGTATGGTCAGTTCGAGTTCCTAGTTATGTCCTTTGGTCTTACTAATTCCCTAGTAGCCTTTATGGACTGGATGGACCGAGTGTTTAAGTAGTACTTGGACATGTTAGCTATAGTCTTCATCAATGACATTCTTGTCTATTCCCATAGCAAGAATGATCACGTAGATCACCTCAGAATTGTACTTCATACTTTTAGAACTCATCAGCTATTCGCTAAATTCAGTAAGTGCAAATTTTGGCTAAGGTTTGTAGCATTCCTTGGTCATATTATTTTCAGTGATGGCATTAGAGTTGATCCTCAAAAGACTAAAGCAGTGAGGAACTGGTATAGACCCATCTTTCTATTAGATATCAGGAGTTTCTTGGGTTTAGCAGGCTATTACCATTGATTTTTAAAGGGTTTTCATCTATTTCATCCCCCATGTCCATATTAACTCAGAAGAAAGTCAAGTTTTAGTGGTTAGATTCCTGCGAGAAGAGTTTTCAAGAGTTGAAGACTCGACTCACCTCAACCCTAATTTTAACTCTGCCAGATAGTTCAGATAGGTTTGTTGTATACTGTAACCAGAGTAGGTTTGGGTTATTTCCTCACATAGAGAGGTAAGTTCATAACCTATGCCTCTAGATAGCTTAAACCCCATGAGAAGAAATACCATACCCATGATCTTTAGTTAGCAGACGTAGTGTTCGCCTTAAAGATTTGGAGGCACTATATGTATGGAGTGAATATTGACGTGCTCACAGATCATAAGAGCCTACAGTATGTATTTTCTTAGAAAGATTTGAATTTACATCAGAGAAGGTGGTTAGAGTTATTAAAGGATTATGACATGATTGTTCGGTATTATCTGGGCAAATCCAATTTAGTGGTTGATGCTCTCAGTAGATTGTCTATGAGTAGTATTGCTTATGTTGAGGACAGTAAGAAAAAGTTAGCTCAAGAAGTTTACCAGCTTGTCCGACTAGATGTCCTCTTAGTCGATTCAGCAGAAGGTAGTGTGTGGGTTCAGAGTAGTTCTGAATCCTCTCTAGTTTCTAAGGTGAAGAAAAAATAGGATAGAGATCCTAATCTAATGAAGTTGAAAGAGTCAGTCAATGATCAGAAAGTAGAGGTTTTTTCTCAAGAGGGAGATTGTGTGTTGCGTTGCTAGGGTCATTTATGTGTGCCAGATATAGATGAGTTGAGGCAACGAATTCTTGCAGAAACATATGGTGCACGTTACTCGATTCATCCAGGGGCCACTAAGATGTACCATAATTTGTGGGAGATCTATTGGTAGAGTGGAATGAAGAGGGATTTTAACACCCTGAGTCTATACCACAGACGCTACACGGTACTCATAATCCCAAGGGACTACAAGCTAACCAAGGAATGGTACCTGCTGCAATAACTAAACAATAACACTAAATAATATGCGGAATTGGGCGAAAATATGCCATAAGGTTGAATCTATAAATAATACTGAATAATACTAAATGCATTATTAAATACCAAAACTAAAATCTGAATAACTGTCTGAAATACTCTCGTCATCCTCTAACTGTCTGAACTGTGGAGTTGATGGAACAAATCCCCAACTAACTTCGTCTACTGACATAAACTAAAATACTATAAATAGTAATCATGTCCTAGAACTATGAGGACTCACCACTATGCTGAATGTTGAAAGTCTGGTCTACTGAGGGTGCTCTAAAGCTCGTGCATTGAAACTTATGATATAAGACATCATAGCGCAAAAAGCATGCATCAGTACTTTGAATATACTGGTATGCTTAGTGAGGTAGGCTTAAATGCATGGGTTCATATGCATGAACAAATAATAACTGGATAACATGAGTATGACTTAATAAGTGTACATGTATGAATATGTATACCGTAACTGAAATTGTGATAACACTGAACACTGGGTCTGATTGTCCTGAATCTGTAGAACTGGACTGAGTTCTATTTTGAGACTGAGACTGAAACTGAGACTGTGAGAGGTAATCATCTAAATGACATGCCCCTCCTCTAATTGATTAAGGGTGTCAATACCGTGCCACAGGTAGAGACAAGCTGTGAGTTAACCCTCTCTGACAGAAAGCTTTTTCGTCAACCCTCACTGGCAGGATTACTCAGATGAGAAATATCAACCCTTGTAATGTTTGTAAAAAAGATATCTCAACCTACCCTGGTTACGTAGTTTTGTAACGTAGGGATTGCTACTAAGGGTCAAACCCTCTACTGATAGGAATGCCCCCATCTCTAGGTTACCTCGGTGATGAATCCTACTCCCAACTGAAATAGACACTGAACTTATTTCTAGTCTGTACTAGGCTGGGCTGAACGATTACTGAGATTACTATTTAGCTAAATAAAACTGAGTTCACTAAGTTCCGTTGACTGATGGAATACTACTGAATTCTGTTAACTGATATAGTTTACTGAGGTCTGAACTGAATACTGAGTTAAACTGAACTGTTACTGAGTTTACTGAATTTTGCTGAGTTCTGTAACTGATTGAGAGTACTACTGATCGTGATATGACTGATAGTGTTCTATGACTGACCATGGCTCTAAATAATCAACTAAATTTTTGGGTACAAGTACCCCTGACTCGATAGCATAAAATAAGAGACATGGCACAAACTTCAAACATGTAAACTAAGAATTTGATCATTTTTCATTAATTGGGGCATTGTAACAAACACTTGCAAGATATAGCTTGCACATAAACTAGTTTGACATGATTTCATTCTCTTAATAGTACATATGAACAATTCATCAAGCATTTGGTGAGCATAACATATGCACAACACAAATCAATATGTGAGCACACCAATTCGATTATCAAATTCACAATTTGAATGCTTTGACATGATATCACATGATAAGACATATAAATCAATAAACTCCACAGGAAACTTAGCCTAACACATGGATTTAAAACTCAATAAATCATTAAAAACATAAATATTATCAAACCCATCATGGTATTCATAAAATCCACATACTTAAATTTTAAAAACTAATTCTTGTTCTCCAAGGTTGGAAGAGACCCTTGGATGAACACTTCACGTACCTTTATTAAAGATTTTCTAAAAACTTATGGTTGAATCTTGAGTTCTTGATTTGAAATTTGAGCACCTAGGGTTTTGTTCTTGAGCTAATTGGAGAATGAACGAGTATATTTGCTCCGCAAAAGGCTTAATTTCCTGTTTTGGGGGCTGAAGGACATGGGGAAAAGACCCAAATACCCCCAAGAATGTGGTCTTTTAATCACTGAAAACTGGGCTACTAATGCGCAGGTCGACGCGACGTGTAGATAGCATCAATGTGATAGCCAATGCATCATGCCGTATTCATATCAATTCACTGGAATTAACCGCTGGTAGTGGGGAAAAATATTAATCAACGCAATAGTCGATGCGACGCACCAAGATTGCGTTGATCCACTATTTTGGGATTCTAAAAGTGCTTCAAATGAGGTCCAAAAAATCCGAACTCGTCCAGAAATACCTATGAACATTCCTAATGAAGAATCAACCTAAACATCAACATTTAAAGGTTGTAAAGGTTACAAAATAAGATTGCCAACCTTAGTAGGCTAAAATGACACTAAGTATAAGTACTTAGCTAAAAATATTCTAAGTCTGGGACCCCTTAACAAGCCTAATGGACTTAATTAAGCTTAGGATTTTGCGGTTTCTTACATTATTTCCCCCTTGGGAACATTCATCCTTGAATAAGACTGCTGAGACTGAGAATACTGGGAGACTGACTTACTTACTGGACATGAACATCTGGAACATGACTATATAATTATCATACTAAACATGCATATCTGATGCATGAGTATAACTGAACTTGGTTCATGAATGCATGACTGGGATTACTGATAAACTAAATATATATACTGAACATGCATATCTGATGCATGGATCCATGATTGAACTAGCTCATGAATGTATAACTTTATATGCAATGGTAAGTAATACCAATTTTGTAACTGAAATCTGCACATGAAACTTAATAAGCCTTGGGAAAACTATTACCTTGAGTTGAGTCTCGATTAGCGAAGAATAGATGAGGATACTTAGTTTGCATGTATGCTTCTGCTTCCCAAGTATCTCCCTTAATGGACTAATTCCGCCAAAGAACTTTGACTAGAGGAAATTCTATGTTCCTCAGTCTACGAATGAGATAGTCAAGGATTTCAACTTGGATCTCTCTGTAAGAGAGGTTGTTCTGAATATCTATGCCCTCAGTAGGGACTACGACTGATCGGTCACCTATGCATTTCTTTAGCAAGGAGACATAAAATATTGGATGAATTGCGAAATTGGTAAGGACCGACATATCGGGGACTAAGTTTACCCTTCTTGCCAAAATGCTTCAGTCTTTTCATAGGAGAGATCTTTAAGTGCACATAATCACCAATCTCGAACTCAAGATCCTTTCTGCGCATATCTACATACGATTTCTGTCGGCTCTGAGATATCTTCTGCCTTTCCCTGATCAACTAGACCTTATATAAGGTATCAAACACCAAGTCAGGCCCTACCAGTATGGCCTCACCCACTTCAAACCAACCAATGAGAGATCTACACCTCCTCTCATAAAGTGCATCAAACGGAACCATTGATACCCACTATCTTATATGCATACTCAATCAAAGGCAAATGGTCATCCCAACTACCTTTAAAGTCTATCGTACATGCTCATAGCATATCTTTTAAGGTCTGAATGGTCCTTTCTTCTTGACCATCTATCTGAGGATGAAAGGCTGTACCAAGATAAAATCGGATACCAAAACCCTTTTGGAATGCTTTCTAGAAATGAGAGGTAAACTAGGTACCTCTATCTGAGAAAATGGACAATGGAATAAAGTGCAATCTAACCAACTCCCTGATATTAAGTTTGCATAATCCTTAGAAGAATAAGAGGTATGAACTGAAAGGAAATGAGCTGATTTTCATCCTATCTTCAATGACCCAAACTGAATTATGTTGACGATGAGTACGAGGCAAACCCATCACAAAGTCCATGTTCACTTCTTCCCATTTCTAGGTGGGAATACTGAACTGCTGCATGGACCCACTAGGCTTGTGATGCTCAATCTTAACCTGCTAACATGTTGAGCACTTAGCCACAAACTCTGCAGTGCCTCTTTTCATCCTAATCCAGCAATAGATTTCCCATAAATTATGGTACATTTTTGCGGGCCCTGGATGAATATAGTAACGTGCACCATCTCCTCCTTGAGAGAATTCTCTTCCTCAAGTCATCTATACCTAGCACACACAGACAACCCTGACAATGCAAAACACCATCTTCCCCTTGGGAGAAAACCTCTACTTTCTAATTTCTGACTGATTTCTTCAACTGGACTAGACTGGGATCCCTATTTTGCTTTTCCTTCACTTTGGAAACTATGGATGATTCTAAGCTACTCTGCACGCACAGACTACCTTCTGCTGAATTGACTAAGCGAACACCTAGTCGGGTTAGCGATAAACTTCCTGGGCTAACTTCTTCTTACTATTCTCTACATGAGCAACACTACCTATAGACATTCTACTGAGAATGTTAGCCACTACATTGGACTTACCCAGATGATACAGAAGACTTATATCATAGTCTTTCAACAACTCTAACCACCTTTTCTAATGGAAAGTAAGGTTTTTTCTGAGAGAACACATACTGAAGGCTCTTATGATCAGTGAACATATCAATGTGGACAACATATAAGTAAGACCCCCAAATCTTTAAGGAAAAAACTACTGCTGCTAATGCAAGATCATGAGTAGGATAGTTCTTCTCATAGGGCTTAAGCTATCTAGAGGAATAGGCTATAAACTTACCTATCTATATCAAAACACAACTCAATCCGATTCTGGAAGTATCAAAATACACAACAAACCCATCAAAACCATCTGGTAGGGTCAACACTAGAGCTGTGGTGAGTCAAATCTTCAAATCCTGAAAACTCTTCTCACAAGAATCGGACCACTAGAACTAGACTTTTTTCTAAGTCAATCTTGACATAGGGGATACAATTGATGAAAATCCCTCAACAAACCATCGATAATAGCCAGCCAAACCCAAGAAACTCCTGATATCTGACGAAGAGTTAGGTCAGGGCCAATTTTTTACTGCTTCGGTCTTTTAGGAATCAACTCTAATTCTATCACTAGAAATTATGTAGCCAAGGAATGCTACTGACCTTAGCCAAAATTCGCACTTATAATGTGTAAGCAGATGCTAACATATTTGAGCATTTTAACTGAGAATAATTGCATAGTCTTAAGCAACTTTTGACATTTTTGATTATTTTCTCTTTGATATTGCAGTAAAAGTCAAGATGCAAGAGAACCAGCAATAATAAAAGTAAAAGAGTTGATTTGGTTGCAAGTAGAGAGGGAAGTATAGCCGACGACTTATTTGATAAGTTGTTAGCCTTGTGATAAGCTATTAGAGTTATTGTCAGACTTAGACAGAGAATGAGATTCAGTTAGAAGAAGTGACAAAAACCTGTGATAGGCCATTAGAGTTGTGATAAGCTGCTAGGCTCATCGTCAGGCTTAGGCAGTACTTGAGAACTTAAAGTAAAGAAGCGATGACAATTTTGATAAGTCATCACATGTCTGATAAGCCTTCAGGTTTCATCGTAGGATGAAGACAGAACTTATTTAAATATGAAGAGGAGCTGACGACATTCCTGAAAGGCATCAGACTCCTGATAAGCCGTCACACATGTCATTGTTGTCTGAGAAAATACTGTGATCTATGATTTTGTTTCCATAATTAGATGAAGTATCTAAAGCATATGTTAGGGTTTTCTAAAGAGAAGATGGAAGAACATCTTGAACTTTTTCCAAAGGCAAAGACACATCTTTTTGGGGCTCAAAACTTAGAATTTAATTTTCAACTCTTTGATTTGGTTGTGGGAATTTTCTCTTGAACTTGGAAGAGAATCAACTTCTAACATCATCTTTTGTAAGTTTAATTACTTTGAATAATGATTATAATTGTTGCTATCTTTTTTTTTTCTCATGTGGAACTAAATCCACAATTAGGGTTATCGCATCTATGATTATTTCCTCATGGATTTAGTAGTTGGCCAGGGTTTGAGTGATTGTGGAAACATCTTGATAATTCCTTTGTTATGATTGTTATTTATTGGTTGCAAACAATAGATCCCACCTTATGTTGATTTGGTTGAACTGAGAAATAAAGTAAAGGTAGCGAATTATCATTGAGGATTTGGGAAGGTTAAGTTGTCATCTAATGATTAATGCTATAACAAGATTGATCAACTTGAGATGAAATCAGTATGAATAGAATGATTTCCTAAGTTCGAGAGAATTAGGGAGTTCAATATCTAAGTAGGTTGAGAAACACTTAGATAGATTGTCGAAACTGATAGTTTAGTATTTCCCACAAGTCATGAGAACCTAACACTACAGCTATTATTTAATGGGGAATAATAATCATAGTGATCACAACCCTAGTTTCTCTTTATCACTGATTTGAACCATTGAAATTTTAGCTATGAGTTTTGAAGCAAGTCGAAATTTTAATTATCATTTGATTGATAAAACCCCCTATTTTATCTTTTCGCAACATTTGTTTAAATTCAAGTTGTAGCTATAGTTTCAAATTAGTTTAATCGCCACTCACATTGTTTCTCGTGAATTTGACCCCGACTCCAAAGTTGGGTAACTATATTGATGACGGCAGCTTTGCACTAAATTAACGTGTAAGTTGAGCGTTATCAACTTACTAAATTTAGTAAATAGCCGATGATTTTTGTGAGTTTAGAGTACTATTCTGACATGGTCTGTATGATCATATTAACTGTGAGAGTAAACAAGGATGTCATCTGTGAAGACTATGATGAACATGTCCAAGTACTACTTCAACACATGGTTCATCAAGTTTATGAAAACTACTGGGGAATTGGTAATACCAAAGGACATGACTAGGAATTCGAAGTGGCCATACCAAGTTCGAAAAGTTATTTTTGGGATGTTACTTTCCCTGACTCTGAGCTGATGATAGCCTGATCTAAGGTCTATCTTAGAGAAATAACTGGCACCCTGTAGTTGGTCAAATAAGTCATCCCTTCTAGGGAGTGGATAGTTGTTCTTTACCATAACTTTATTCAACTTGTGGTAATCTATGCATATTCAGAGAGAACTGTCTTTCTTACGCATGAATAAAATGGGTGCGCTCTACGGGGACACACTGAGTCTAATGAATCCCTTACCTAAAAAATCCTTTAACTATTCTTTCAATTCTCTGAGTTTTGCTGGAGCAATTCTATATAGCGAAATAGATATGGGCTGAGTATCTAAGAGATGATCAATTATGAAATCAATTTCTCTTTCAGGAGGAACTCTGAAAATGTCTTCGGGAAACACATCTGGGGATTCACATACTACTGATACTGACTAAAGAGTAGGGGTTTCTAAACTAGAGTCCTAGACTTAAACGAGATGGTAGAAACCTCCCTTAGATATCATCTTTCTAGCTCGAAGGTAAGAAATAAGTTGACCCCTAAGTGCTGAAGTACTACGCTTCAAGAAATAAGTTGACCCCTAAGTGCTGAAGTACTACCCTTCCACTCTAGGATAGGTTCATTCAAAAACTAAAACTGGACAATTCCGTTTCTACAATTGACTGAGGCATAGCATGAATGACGTCAATTCTTTCTGAGAATGACATCAAAATCAGTCATCTCTAATTTGACCAAATCTATAGAAGTAAATTTCTGAGATATCACAATCAAACAGTTCCTGTATACCCACTAGGCTATGATAGATTTACCCACTGGGATATAAATTGAGAAGGGCTATGCTATAATTTCAGGACTGACTCCAAAATCAATTGTTATATATAGAGTAACAAAAGACAAGGAAGCTCCTAGATCTATCAAAGAGTAAATATGTAAATGGAAAACTCATAACGTACAAGTGACCATATCAGGAGAACTTTCCTAGTCCTTTCAAGACTAAAGAGCATAGAGTCTTTTTGAGCGCTGCCCATTGGTGGCACTAGAAGAGGCACCCTGCTAATTTGGGCGATCAAACTAAGTTGGGGGATGATTATGGTGACTCTTCGAACCCACCTGAGGACATTGTATGATTCTGTGGCCTGTCTTGCTACATTTGAAACACACATCGCTTCTAGCTCTGTAGATACCCTAGTGGTTTCTACCCTATTTCTGGGGTTTGGGCCTGATGCCCTGTATTGGTTACTTTCTCTTAATTTTGGCTCTGGAGAACTGGCCGAGAAAGGAGCTAGAATTGAGGATTTTAGGCTGAACTGAGAACGATTCCCACCCTCTAACTTAGGCTGAGCAAAATTGAAACTATATATTCTCGCTCTCTTATTCTCCCTCTCTTTTTCTTTATTCTTGGCCTCCTCTACCTGATGAACGTGGACCATGAGCTAGGCTATATTTATCTTCTTATTAAGAATTGCGGTACTACACTACATAACACACTTCTAGACACCCCTAAAATGAACTTAGTTATCTTTGCTTTGCTATCTGCTATAACCTATGGGGCATATATGGCTAATAGAGTAAACTTGAGAGAATACTCCTATACTATCTTATTGCCCTGCTTTAAGTTTATAAACTCCAAAACCTTCACTTCTCTCAACTCTAGTGGGAAGAACCTATCTAGAAAAGCAACTGCAAACTCTTCCCATTCTATGGACCCTGCATCTTCTGCTCTCTCTGCCTTCTATTATTTGAACTATGAGTGAGCTACATACTGCAACTAATTACGGCCAACTCAGCGTTCTCAACAACAATCGCCCACATTATATCTATAACTATCTGAACTTGGTCAAAGAACTCCTGAGGGTCCTCCTCTAACTTAGACCAGGTAAAAGATGGAGGGTTCATTCAAGTGAAGTCCTAAATCTTAGAAGCAGCAGTATTGACAACTGGGTTGGCCAGAATCGTAGCTGGACGTTTATTTTGGGCTACCACAGAATGAGATAAGATGGTGAAGGCTGCTCTAAACTCCGCATGGGAGATATGCTCGCCTAAAAGATCTGGATGGATGGGTTGAGGGGCTGACAGATCTTCCATTCCTGTTCCCTGAGTCCTCTTTGGAGACATATTCTGTAAACAGAAGAGAAATTAGTATTAGAAAGAGAGTGTAACTAGAGATCTTGCTCACTTGTGATAACGCTCAAATTACACACTTAAATGGGTGTAAGCGATCGTTGTCAATATAAAACCCAACTAGAGGAGGGTCGAATCCCATAATGAATATGGTGTGAACTCAAGATGTTTGCAATTTAACCACTGATAGTTTAATGTTTCTTGAAATGGGGGATTTAGGTTTAACAAGTTTTTTTTTGTCACTTTACTTTTGGTGTTTGTAAATCAAGAGTTTATGAAATAACCAGAATTATGTTCACTAGGGCTTTCGGTACATGACAGATGCTAAAATTGATTCAAGATTTTCACGGTGGGTAGGATAACAATATATCTTTATCGATGTTATGCTTAAACATCTCTCGACCTACTTAAGCATTTAATTCCAAAATCCTCTCGGACTTAGGAAATTTCTATTTACTGCCCAGATTTTTCCTCAGGTTTACCAACTTTGTTACAATGCTGATTATTAAACGAAGTATTTTCGATCCCTGTTGATAATTCACTTCCTACTATATTTGATTTCTTTCTCAAGAAAATCAAAGCAGGTGTGTCTACTATTTGCAACCAACAAACATTAATTAAAACTTCAGAATTATCAAGAAAGCCTACTACCTTTTGAATCTTGAATACTTAGCACCTCATCAAGACCTAACCCTAGATCCCATAACTCAGGTTAATGAAGTTTAGCAACTCATGATGTAACGAACGAAACACATAATTGAATTCATGATTTGCAACATAAATTTACATAGATGAATAATAACTTAGTGAATCACAGATTAGATCACAAAGGAAAAATCCCAAAATACTGATAATAATCTCTCAAAAATAGTTGTGTTGTTAGAGTCAAGTGGTAAAGAGAGAAAATATCAAAATATCACGTCCAAAAGTCAAGGTGTCGACCTTGTGCGGAATAATAATGATAATAACAATAACCAATTCATATCTAGAAAATCCTAAAACAAAGCTTTGAATAGTTTACCCTAAATAGGGAAACAAAATCAAGGTTACAACTTTTTCTCGAAATAGACGATGACTATTGGTGATGCCTTATCAGGATCTTGACGACTTATAAAAAATTTCATCAGGTCTTCTTCAAATCTGCACTAGTCCTATCTTAGGTTGATGGCAACTTCTGACGGCTTATTAGGACTATGATGACTTATCAGAAATGTTGTAAAACTCTTGCTCCAATTCTTATGTCCTGCCTAAGTCTGACGGCATTCCCGATGATTTATCACCATTATGATGGCCTATCATAAAATGTCATCGATTCTACCAGCTGGAACTCATTCCCTATTTAAGGCTGGCAATATTCTTGATAACTTATCAGACCCTTGACGGCTTATCACAAAATGTCATCACAACTTCTACTTTAGGCCAATTCTCTATCTACTAATGACAACTATCCTGATAGCTTATCACAGGGATGACAACCTATTACAAATGCCGTCAGCCATACTTGTCTTTAAGTTTCTTCAAATTTCAACATTTTTTCTTCCATTACTGTTGGTTCTCTATCATATCAGCTTAAACTACAAAATCAAACATAAATTAATCAAAAATAACTAAAGTTGCTCAAGACCTTGCAATTATTAGAGTTAAAAGCCTCAAATGTGTTCACATATGCTTACACATCAACACCCTCAACTTAAAACAATTGCTTGTCCTCAAGCAACCAAAACCTAACTAAGAGAATACAAAGTACAATTTGACTGCTAACTACTCATATTAGTTTAGAATAATTTCACCATCTCCAAGGTCATTCAATTTAAAACTCACTATTGATGTTTTGAAGAACAACCATGCAACTCACAAGCATCAAGATACGTCAAAAATTTTGTAATAACAATCATGCCATACCAAGATCACACTATTTGAACAAGTCAGTGACTTGGCAACATACCCTATGTGCCCTCACAATAAAGAAATCCCTTTTTCACTCATATCAGAATTCACATACATAAACATAGGGATAATCATAAGTCTCTCTCTCAGAATAAAGTTCTAAACACTGCATGTCAAATGCCATAGGCTTGCCCTTATAGTCAGTACCCAAATCTATAGGTAGGTCAGTTAGGATTACTTTAGGGCTTTTGTTAGGCTTGTAATGTAGGATAGAGGCTGGTATGATATTCATGGATCTCTTTAGAGTGACTATGCATCCTTGAAACTACACTAAACTCTTAGGGTTTCACTTAACCTTCTTTTCATCCCTTTCTTTTATTGATCACACATGCTCAAGATGGATGCGGTCTTTTCAATCAGCATATTATCTTTTTATCATCTTTAACACAAATTTCTCTTTTCTTATTCCTTTTTCACCACACCCAACTTTGTATTCTTTTCTATTATTCTACCTCTCTTCATGCTCATTTTGCATTATGCACTCCTATGATAGCCACCCTCAACTTAGGCTATTTTCCTAAGTCAAGGTGCACAGTGTCCAAGGAGGACCAGGGGAAAAATAGGTTCATTGTGAGGTAAATGAGAAGGTGAGAAGTTTTACAGAAAGAAACAGGTATATAGGCTCAAATCAGGGATCAAAGGATACTATTCACATTGGGATTATCATTTAGGTTGAAAATGGGTTATAATAAAACTGGCCGATGATCCATTCCTAACCCCTATCCTACAACCTAGGTAGGACTAACAGGGCAAGTTATAGATTTAGCACACAACAGGAGCTGAGTAAGACCTCACAAACACATGGCACACAAGTACATCACATATCACTACTTATCCAATTCATGCAATTTGTTTAGTAAAAATCATCAAGTCGCCAGACTAATGCCACAAAAGATGCCCTGCAGTCACAAATGAATGCAATTCACATATTTATAAACTAAAATTAATGGAGAGGTGCTCAAAAGTCACAAAACAAGCTAACTGCCTCAAGTACCTGTATTACTTCTAATTATCTACCAAAAATTATTACAACAACATCCTACCCTACACCTTCAACTTAAAATTTAAAATAAAGCTAAACTAATGGTTAGAGTATACCTAGAATAGATCAATCCCAAGGTTCATGGGGTTCTGACACTGCTGTTGCATCATCTACTACCATCTTTCCATCAGGAGCTTCTGGCCTTATAATGGTAGGGGGTCTACTAGATGAGGCACCTACTGTCCTGGATTTTAAAGCCTCCTCCCATATCTCATTGTTTGCTAGGGACTCCATTCTTACTTACTTCAACTCCATTTTTTCAGCCTTTTTTTTTGCCTTTTTTCACTCTTCTTTCTTCCCCTCTATTAGGGTCTTCTCTCTTATCGTTGCCCTTCCGCTTTCCCTTCTTCTTATTTTTCTTTGGTGAATCTCCAATGAGGTCAAGAATTGGTATTTCTTTCTCAGATTCATGCATAGCCAGATCTGTCAGCATCATAAATTGGGGCTACTGCAACACCCCAACATCTGCCTTTACCTTGTTTAAGGCCGCTTTGAATTTAGCAAGATCAGTTCCTGAAATTTCTTTTGCCCGTGCATTAAATCAGTTCTCTAAATCTACAACCCATCCAAGCAAAGTCATAAAAGGATCAAGGGCAGCCTTGATTCTCTTGTCTACTGCAGCGAAAAACTGTTTGGCAAAAGCATATAGCTATGCCTCACATCATTTGGCTTGTTTGGACATTTTTCTAATATCAATCGAATGAAATGCAAATCTTACTGATGCTGTAAGAGATAAGGGATTGGGTTCATTCTCAGGCACTGAACCTGCTTGCATTAAAAAAGTTGACTACGCAGTCTTAAAATCTTGCACTTCCACATTAGGTGTTGAACCGACAGCTGTAACTGGACGGTTTATTGCTACCTATATGCCTTTATCAAGTCTTAGTTCTCGCTGATTTTCATCATGTCGTATAGGATTGTGGGTCTTTAGCAGGAATGTCATCATCAACCCCTGCAATCTTTGACACATTAGCATCTAGGTACAACTCTGTGATAAGACATGGGAAATGATAAGCACTGTCGGTTCTTAACATTCTAATCTTCATCTCATCAGAAATGATTTCCCCAAAATTAAGGGGGAGCTACTACATCATGCTTGCTACTAGGATATCTCGATCGTCACCTTAAATGTTTTCTCCATCAGTGGGCACAACCATATATGCACTACAAGCCACCCTAACTTTGCCTTTTGAGTCAAAGAGGACTTATAGATTCTCTCATTTGGGTTGGTCACCCATTATGGTTCCCCTTCGACTATGATGTTGGCCAACCACGAACGTTGATTTGCCTAATTTTTAATTTGAGTATAGGCTGATGGTGAAGTGGCCTGAGGAGTGAAGTTGGGGCCATGTAAGAACCTGTTGATGGATCTGATTAAGCTATCAACCTTTACACCCCTTACCTGAACTCTCTCCAATAGGGGCTGCTCTGTAACTCTTTCTCCTGACCTACACATATTTTCCAACTGAGCTTGGTAGTTTGCATAAAACTTTCAGGCCAGTGCAGAGCAAAATATGCTTCCCCATTTTATATTTCGTCCCAAGCTGTACTTTTGTAAATTCTATTCCACTTCAGGATACCTACGCTGACCTTTGGTGATAATCCTCTTTTCTTCTTGAATCATTCTTTTAGTCCTTTTTCTATTAGTTCTATGGAGCCCAACAGTGAAGATGCCCTCTGCCTTGGGAATTTTCCATCTAGCATTGTCTCAAACTTTGGGGTTCTTACATTTGATAAGTGTTCCCCAAATTAGAGACTCCTCATCATCTTATTGTTCAGTGGAAGAGGATTCAGATATTTTTCCCTCAGACTCAAGCTCCTCAGACTCTTCATGTTCTTTATCTTCAGATTTAGCATGTTCAGACTCATGTGGTTCATGTTCAGAATGTTCAGATGCCTCCTGCTCAGAAGCAGTTGTTGTTTCAGTATCCTCACTATCCTTCACTCAACTAGTGGGGGTGGTGGAGGCTTGTTAGGGCTTTATTTCTTCTTTTGCTTCCTAAGCATAGGTTCTTCCTCTTCATAATCAGACTCCTCATTGATGGGGCTCTTTTCTATGGGTGCCATTATAGGTTTCCTATAGCAATAGAAAAACCATTAGTCAATCCTTAAGAGCCTAAAGAAGAACACATTAATCATTTAAGCTCCATATTCTTTGAAAAGACTCATTCATGCTTCGGGTTCTAGGTGTGATGACATTTCTTGATAAGCCATCACGAGTATGATATCTTATCACAATTGTTGTTAGCCTTAGATAGAACCTACAAAACTTTATCAACATCTGATGACATTTTTGATAAGTCATCACAAATATGATAGCCTATCACAAATGTTATCAGCTCTACACAGAACTCACTTCATTCTTAGTAGCCTTTGATGACATTTCTGATAAGCTGTCACAGTTGTGATAGATTATCATGAATGTTGTCATCTATTATCAGAACCCCACTTTTGATTTTATCTCAATTTTTGGTCCCATTATTTCTCAAAATCCACTCAAGTTCTGATTTGTGAGCTGAATTTTAAGCCTTAGGCTCACACAGCAAACCCTAGTTCTGAATTTCAAGCTATTTTTCAGTTGAAATTGGTTCAAGTCTCTGGGGAACTTGGGTTGTAATCAATATATCCCTTACCACTTGAAAAGAAAATTCAAATTTAGAGCATACCTATTGGGAGCCTTTAATATGATTACACGCACAAGAGGAAGTAGAAAGAAATTCTTGATTTTAATTGCAAACCCACAAACAAGGAAACTTGCTTTTCATTTTAGTTGGAATTTTTTTTGAATAAGGAAATAAAATACTCTAAATATTGAAGGGAATTAACTTAAAAGGAAGTAAAAACAAGTGGAAAGGTAGAAAGGTTTGACTGGGCCCGAGTCAGATCTTTGTAATTGGCCTAGATTTGGTTATTAAGTTACTTTTTGACTATATCTTTTGACGTCTTGTCATAGGTGTGGCAACCTATCACGGTTGTCATCAGCCTTAATAGAACTTCAATTCAAAATTGGCCTCTCTAACAATAATTCTGATAGCTTATCATAGTTTTGATGACTTATCATGAATGCCCTCAGGACCATTTTTGCATCTTCTTTGAACTAAATCCTAACTACAAAAATAAACACTTTACTGGAATATAAAATTTTGGGTTGCCTTCCAATAGCGCCTGATTTCTATCGCAGCACGACTTGGTTATCTTGACTACTCAGACTTCGCCAAGATAACCTATTGCTACCTGCTTATCATCTTTATAGAATACAGAAATGATTGAGAAAACACCCATCTCTTTTTGCTGAGTCTTGGATGAGTGTATCTCAAAGCTTGCTTCTTTATCATTTAGCCTGAACTTCAGCTCATTCAGCTCCGTGTATACAATCACTCTCCCAATTGTAAGGAATGGTCTACCCAAGATGATGGGCACTTCAAAGTCCACTTCGCAATCTAGGACTACAAAATCAGTAGGTAGAATAAAATTGGCAACCTTTACTAAAACATCGTGTAATATGCCCACAGGCTGCTTCACAGACCTAACTGCCATCACCAACCACATATTTGTTAGGGTAGGATTCTCCAAACCTAGTTTTTTGTACACAACAAATGGAATTAGGTTTGTACTTGCTTCCAGATCACATAGTTCTTTGGCGAATTTTAGGGAACCAATATTACACGGAATGGTAAATGCTTCCGGGTCTACCTTTTTCTGAACTAAAGACCTTGTAGAGATAGCACCATAATAGAGAAGACTGTCCTCCAGCTCATGGCTAACCTTCCATTTCTTGGTCATAAGGTCTTTTAAGAACTTTGCGTATCCTGGTATTTGCTCAAGTGCCTCAACCAATGGCACATTTATTGCCAATTGCTTGAGCATTGCAAGGAATTTGCTGAATTTTGCATCCTAAGCCTTCTTCTTCAATCGTTGAGGAAAGAGAGGTGGTGGTCTTGGGGATAGTTTTCCTCTTTCTTCTTTCTTTCCTTCTTCAAAGTATTAACAAAATTATCTAGCTTCTCAGACTCCACTGGATTGCTTTCTTCAGATTTATCAACAACTACTTCACTATCTACAGCTATGACCACAGAAGGGCTAGGTAATATCTTACCACTCCTAGTAGTAATCACCATACATGAGCCATCATTTTACAGATTTTGAACCGTATCGCTTGGCAATGTTCCACTCTTTCTCTGGTTAAATACAGTGGAAAGTTGGCTCATCTGCTGCTCTAACTATTTGATAGCAGTAAAGTGTGAGTGCACCAACTGACTGATGGATGTCAGATCGGTCTTCATGGTGGTTACACCAGAGTTGGTGGCCTCAACTCCCTATAACAATTTTTCCATCATGTCCTCCATGGACATCTTTCCAGAGCTAGTTGTAGCAGTTTTCTGATTTCCAGGAGGAACATATAAACCACTCCTGTCATTATTGCTTCTGTAGTTTCCTTGCTCCCTATCTTTGTAACCAGGCTTGTTATAAACTTTCCAACCTTAATTCCCTTGGCTATTGCCTCGTAAACCCCCTGATTCTTAACATAATTAGCCTCTTCTTTAGGCTCCACATCCACTCAGTCTTTAGACGTTACAACTTTCACTTTCTCAGTCTTCTATGAAAATAAGTTCTTGGTGAGCAAGTCCATCTGATTCTTTATATGGGATATGTCTTAATCCTGCTCCTCATCTCTCCTGCATTATTTAGTAGACATACCAACAAAAACAGTAGGGCTTGCTACCACAGACTCCCTGGTATGCCAAGCCCAACTCTGTTTGGACATCTTATTTAGCATATCTGAGGCATCTTGAAAAGACAGATCAACAAATGAACCACCAATAACATTATCTACAATCGGCTTTGTTACAGAGTTGAGGGCCCCATATAAAGTCTCCATCAAGTGTAGGTCCGTTATATTATTGTTCGGACACTGTGTTAGCTTTTTCTTAAATCTCTTCCAAGTCTCATGCAAAAATTCAGTTGGGAGCTATCTAAAATTGCTGATTTCGTCCCTCAACTGTACCCTCTTGGAGTATGGAAAAATCCTTTCTAGGAACGCTTCTTTCAATTACCTTTAGTGGGTGATGGAATCAGGCGTAAGCTTATTCAACCACAATATTGCCTTCCCAGATAGAGACAATGGGAACAACCTCAACCGGATAGCATTCTGGCCCACTCATGGGTTATCAAAAGATTTACAAATTGTGACAAAATTCACCAGATGTAGGTTCAGATCATCCCCAAAAAGTCCACGAAACAACCCCTTCGGATTGAGGAGTTGGATCAAAGTACTCGTAGTGTTAAACTTGGCTCTAGGTGCCAACGGTGGAGGAATAATTTAAACCATTGCACTTGCCCCGTCCATGTTATCATCATCATCATTCAGATCATACTGGATTGGATGGTACTCTTGTTTTCTTAGGAACGAACGATTCCAGTTAATATTACGTGGCACTTGTGCAGCTATCTACTCTGCACACCTTGGGTTATCGGGGTTCAATAACTCCTCGTCCCCAAATCTTTGTCCTCAGAGTTTTGATATCGTGCATGTTGACGGATATTTTGCACATTCACCGGAGCTCTAGCTAAGGCTGCGAGTCTATTAGCCTCTTGTTGTTCTGCCATTCTTCATATTCGTTGTGGTTTTGGATTTAGTGGTAATAATGTTTCTCCGAAACTTTTGGTGCTTGGCATACACTATAAAATCCTGCAAATAAACAAAAATAATAAATAAACATAAATCTAGGAAAACTTAACTAACAGTCAATTAGCGCATACAAACTTTAGTTTACAATCGTATTCCCCGGCAACAACGCCATTTTTGCTAACTCTCAAATTACACTCTTGAGTGGGTGTAAGCGACCATCGTTAATATAAAACCCAACTAGGTTGGGGTCAAATCCGGTAGGGAATATGGTGTGAACTCAAGTTGTTTGAGATTTAATCCACTGATTGTTTAATGTTTCCTGAAATGGGGGGTTTAGATTTAACAAGTTTTTGTTTGTCACTTTACTTTCGGTGTTTGTAAATTAAGAGTTCATGAAATAACCAGAATTATGTTTACTAGGGCTTCCGGTACATGACAGATGCTAAAAGTGATTCAAGATTTTCACGGCGGGTAGGATAACAAGCTATCTTTATCGAAGTTATACTAAAATATCTCTCGACCTACTTAAGCATTTAATTTCCTAATCCTTTCGGACTACGGGAATTTCTATTTACTGCCCAGATTTTACCTCAAGTTAACCAACCTTGTTACAACACTGATTAGTAAATAGTATTTCTGAGTCCCGGTTGATAATTCACTTCCTACTATATTTGATTTCTTTCTCAAGCAAATCAAAGCAGGTGTGTCTACTGTTTGCAACCAATAGACATTAATTAAATCTTTAGAATTATCAAGAAATCCTACCACCTTTTAAATCTTGAATACTTAGCACCTCATCAAGACCTAACCCTAGATCCCATAACTCAGGTTAATGGAGTTTAGACACTCATGATGTAACGAACGAAACACATAATTGAATTCATGATTTGAAAGATAAACCTAAAAAGATGAATAATAACTTAGTGAATTGCAGATTAGATCACAAAGAAAAAATTCCAAAATATTGATAATAATCTCTCAAAAATAGTTGTGTTGTTAAAGTCAAGAAGTAAAGAGAGAAAATATCAAAATATCCTGTCCAAAATTCAAGGTGTTGACCTTGTACAGAATAATAATGATAATAACAATAACCAATTCATATCTAGAAAACCCTAAAACAATGCTTTAAATAGTTTACCCCAAATAGGGAAACAAAATCAAAGTTACAAATTTTTCTCAGAATAGACGACGACTATTGGTGACGCCTTATCAGGATCTTGATGACTTATCAAGAATGTCGTAAGGTCTTCTTCAAATCTGTACTAGTCCTGTCTTAGGTTGACGACAACTTCTAATGACTTATCAGGATTGTGATGACTTATCAGAAATGTCGTCACACTTTTGCTCTAATTCTCATTTCCTGCCTAAGTCTGACGGCATTCCTGATGACTTATCACTATTATGATGGCCTATCACAAAATTTCGTCGATTCTACCAGCTGGAACTCATTCCCTATTTAAGGCTGACAACATTCTTGATTACTTATCAGACCCTTGGCAGCTAATCACAAAATGTTTTCACAACTTCCACCTTAGGCCAATTCTCTATCTACTGATGACGACTATCCTGATAGCTTATAACAGGGCTGATGACTTATCACAAATGTCTTCAGCCACACTTGTCTTCAAATTTCTTTAAATTTCAATCTTTTTGCTTCCATTATTGTTGGTTCTCTATCATATCAGCTTAAACTACAAAATCAAACATAAACTAATCAAAAATAACTAAAGTTCTCATGACCTTGAAATTATTTAGGGTTAAAAGCCTCAAATGTGTTAGCATATGCTGACACATCAACTTTCACGACATGTATACTAAAAGAAGGATAACTTTTCCTAAAACATTGCATAGCCTCCTACCCATAAGTGTGGCGCTCAACAAAACCATGCACAAGACTCTAGTAGATGCAGCTTCCAGACTTTCTAGGACTCTACTGAACCTGTATCTGATACCAAGTTTGTAACATGATGAGTCTGTACCTCGGATACTACCCAGTGCTCATAATCCCGATGGACCACATGCTAACCCATGACTGGTACCTGTTACAATAACTAAACAATAATATTGAATAATATATGAAATTGGGCAGAAACATGCCATAAAGTTCTATCTATTAATAATACTAAATAATACTGAATGCGGTAATAAATATGAAAACTGAAAGATAAAACTAAAATCTGAATAGCTGTGTAAAATATTCCCGTTTGGGAAGCCTCTAACTCTCTAAACTGTAGAGTTGTTAGGATAAGTCCTGAACTAACTCCGTCTACAGACTCAATATATTTAAATGGATGGAGTTAGTTGGGGGATTGTCCCATCAACTTCACATTCAGACAGTTTCAGTTAGAGGCTTTTTAGACTAGTTTTCAGACAATGTTCTGTTTTATAGATTTTTAGTACAGTTTTTTATTTCAACAGTATTTTAGATATTTGAACCTTATGGCATTTAAGCCTATTATTCTGCATTTATTTTAGTATATTATTCAATGCTCACAACAGATATCAGTCATGAGTTAGCTTGTGGTCCTTCGATTTCATAAGCACCGTGTAGCATTTGGGGTAAAAACTTGGGGCATTACATAACTTTTGAATTGTGTTGTTTATATTGTATAAAGGTTGTTCAAGAACTTCCACAATGTAATTGATTGGGTGGTAAGTTTTTCTCCTATCTAGTTAGAATATAATAGGTGGTCGCACGATCTTATAATTTGGATTATGAAAGATGTTATATGATTTTAAACAGTATCATTAATAGTGTGAAATAAACAGGGATACTGAAGCATGTGGTTTAAGTGTTTGAATTTCTAGAAGATAAACTATGAGCACCAAACATCAAGCAGTCTGACTAAGAGGATGCCTATACATTAGTATAAATAACAACTAATTATTTGAGCTTCATGGTAGGATTACCACATACATTGAGAAAGTTTGATGTTATTTCAATCATTATGGATTGATTTACCAAATTGTCACATTTCATCCTAGTTTAAACTATGCATTTCATATGATTGACTAGATATACCTTCTAGATAATTTATTTACATAGAGTGCCTATTGCTACCATTTCAAAATAGGATACTCAGTTCACATCTTATTTCTTGAGGTACATGTATAAGGAGTTGGTAACACAAATAGAGATCAATATATTATTTCACCAGCTGATTGTTCATATTTTGATGGATATATTTCGAGCTTATGTGATTGACTTTAATGATCATTAAGACCAATTCTTATCATTGATGGAGTTTGCTTACACTAATAATTTTCATTCTCAATTTCAGATTACCCTATTTGAAGCTTTATATGATAGGAGATATTGTTCTCTGATTAGTTCATATGATGGATTTAGGTTTGACCTTGGTGTACAAATTTTTTGATAGATTCTTTGGATAAGGTTACATAATTCAAAAATAACTTCTCATAGCTCAGAGTTGACAAAACAACTTTATTGATTTAAAGATTTGCGATATGCAGTTCATGGATGTAGGCAATGTTTGGCTGAATGGTGTCTTGAGGTTTAAAAAGAAGGTAAATCTCAACCTAAGGTTTATTTTTCCATTTTAGGTGCTACGACATATTAGTGAGATAACTTATGCTTTGGATTTACCACTAGATTTATCAAGTATTCACATAGTGTTTCATGTCTTGATGCTAAAGAAATACCATACAGATGGTTTTCATGTGATTCAGTGGGATTTGATATATCTGGATCATAATATGATATTCTATGAGGCACGGGTGGCCATTTTATATAAACATATAAGGAAGTGATGATCTAAGGAAATAGTTAATATGAATGTGCAATGAAAGCATTGTAGGGAGATCAAGCCAGATATACTTAGAAGATATCCACCACTTTTGGTCAGTTCATATACTTTTTTTATTTGAGGATAAACACGTATCTTAGTGGTAGATGATGTAATGAACCACATGATTGTTAGTGTCTTAGAGTACTTTTTCTTAGTTTGACCGTTTCCATTACCTTATCATTTTTTATGTCTTTTAGAGATGAGTGACACAACCTTTGAGTTGATCAGGTATGTTTCGGAGAAGAAATTTTATTTTGAAAGTTTAGAAATGAAAATTTTGACCAAATCCAACATTTTAGGATAAAGAGTTTGAATTTTACTTTTTGACGATTCTATTATGCCCATAGGGTGATTTATAACTTTGCCAAATACTTTTTTTTATGGATTTTGAGGGTCTCAGGAATAATTTGGTCTATTGATTTAGTTACTAGTTCATTTGCATAATTTTGATTGACTATGATTAATATTTCATCATGATGACCTTTGATAGATGATTTGATAATTCCAATGTGTTTGAAATGCATTATAGATGTTATTTGAATATTTGATTTGTATCTAGAGAGTCCTCACATGAGTTTCAAGTAATAACGTAGGGAATAGGCTTCACATAATTTTTTATTGTAGGTGCAAGCCTTATTTATTTTTTGTAATTGTGTGGGAAGTGTTACAATCATATAGTTATTTTTATGCTAGTCATCACTATAATGCACAAAAGCCTCATTCAAGATGAATGAATTTTTGATTGAGGTTGAGTTGTGTATCACAAATGAGGAATCACATTCTCAATGGATCGGGTCAGGTTGGATTGTTAAGATTTCGTGGATTGGACTGCATGAACAAAGGGAAATTTACGTCTGGATAGAGTTAAATTCCCAATACAATTTTATTTTTCTGATTTATATTATGGGAGCTAGAGATTCTCATATTTAGGCAATTTTGAAGGATTTCTTCACCATTTGGTTCAGAGGAAAGATTTAAACTTTGATTTTGGCATTTTCTTGCTATTCTCTCTATTATTATTTGTTAATAATGATTGATTTGATTTTGGAATTGATGGTTTTCTTTCTAGATCTAGAAAATATACTCTTCGATTTGAGAAAAATCTGGGAATTTTTTTTGATGATTTTTAAGATTTAGGATTTGTATTTTATTGGTAAACTTATTTTTATTATGAACTTAAAATTTTGATCTCAAGGGATTATGATTGATTTTTAAGTTGGATTTTTTTGATCTAGAATAGAAGTATAACAATATGGATGTCTACAGACTTATATCTTTTGTAGATTATGCATTTGAAGAAATTGAGATCATTTTGATGCTTTGAGGTAAGACAGGTTGTTCTTTGATCATTGGGGCTTTTTTGGCAAATTATGAAATTCTTACTTGTATTGATAAATAATAAAATTGATGGGAAATGTTTGATGAAGGCCACATATAAGTGAGATGATGAGCAAATCAGCAGATTTTATGCCATGTTATGAGTAGTTTGTCAGATAATTACTTGTTATGTCTATTGATAACCATGAATGCCGAAACATATTTCTTTGAAATATTAGCTAATTTATTACATAATTGACTATTTGATTTACTCTTTACTCGTTATATCATATTTTTATGTACCAAAAGTTTAGGCCATGATGAAACCTACCCCAACCTTGCCTTAGTAGGTATGCAGAAAACCCATAACAGAAATAAAATTATATGAGACTTCTAGAACAAAGTCATGCCATAGTAATCATAATCCAAAGGACAAAAGATACAACCAAATCCTAAAACTTGGCATCATAAGTGAAAAGAGAATCTAATACATAACCGAATCTTAAATACATAAGCCTGTTCTTGAATATAAGTAAATCAAGACGAGATAGAATACAAAGGGCCGTGAAAGCTTCCCCGAACTCTGGATCTCGCCCGTACCTCAAATATCAACTCCAGTAGGATGAAATCATCTACCATGTGTCATGCTTGAACTAGGACCTACACTGAAAGGGAACAATAGACGAGAGTATGGTCCACTTTTATCTAGTATGTATCATAGGCCTACTGAGCAACGTAGAAAATAAAAACATGTAAAAGATACAATAAGCACCTCACCTACAAACAGAAAAGTTCCCAAATGGTAACTCACACTGTCTGCACTAATCGTTCTAAGATATAAAGATAATAAAGGAAACTATACACAAAATATAATTAAGGAAGCTAACTACACAACAACAACACATTAGGTAAATTACAACAATGTAATCAAATGCAATGATGATGAAAGTAATCCATTATATGACTTTTGTATACATCTTTTAAGCCTCAACACTTAAATACAAAACTCATGAATGTTTCACAACATGTATACTTTATTATATCTCAATTCACCTCTCTAGCTAATGTTCACAGATCAAGGGTTTATATGGTGTCTCATTTTTTTCCTCAAAAATTAGTATTTCTCAGTGGTATCAGTATCTCATGAATTGTATGTATAAAATGAGGATAAAAGACTAACAACCAATCAGTGTGAAGATAATAATCAATTAAATATATGTGTAAATGAGTTCAAAAATAAACTCAACATGTCAATGATTCATGATATAAGCCCTTAACACTACCAACGTTAATAGTCATGTAAGACATCAAATATTATTTCAAAAACCCCTCTCTCGGGTATTACTATCATGATAGAGGTAATTAATGCTCAAAAAGTCTTATAATATCTATTCAAGCTTCTGAACGGGCAACACACCAATAATAATGTTAATTTATGTACAAATAAGGCCTACAAATGTCAAATAAACCTCTTACTCGATTATTACCATTAATGTATTCTCTCAAGCCAAGAACAATATACAAATATGCCCCCACATAGGTGTACAATAATAATAATAATAATAATAATAATATCTCCAAAATACTACTTCCTCGACTAAATTCTCTAGCCCATTGCATGCTTCACATAATTGTAAACTACCCAGTCCAATTTGAAAAAAGTTAAGCCATAATCTACCTTGAAAAACAAAAATTCAAGCCTAGATCTTCAACATAGAGCCTTTATTTGTCGAACAACCTTAGAAATGAGCTAAACCTATCAAAAAAAAATTACACATCATGAGAAAGCTAATGATATTCATATTAGCTATATCTGAATGAAGTCAATTTGTTTTAAAAATGGGTTAAAAATGAAAGAGGTAAAACCAAAATTTTATTTTTAGAACATGTTTTCCATGTCAAAAGGCATATATATTTGAAATCCCATGTGAAAACAAGTTGAAATCGATCCCCAAATCAATATAAAACCATTTTAAGAGTTTACAATAAAAATTTCCAAATTCTAGTTTGAAAACAAGACTAAAAGGTGTTCTTAAAGATATAATCAGTAAAATTAATGGAAATAGGAGTTTGGAGCTTACCTAAGCAAGAGCAATGAAGAAAACCCTAGAAATCACTCTTTCTTGAATCTCTCAAGTTCAAAAATGGTGTAAATATAAAAATGGGATACTTATACTGTTCTTTGAATGGTACCTCATGATCATGGTCCCTCACCTTACAATTGTGAGGGATTGACTCATGACTACAATGGTCAACTTGACTCGATCAAACCTGACTTGGTTCACTGATTTACCCATCGTATTTGAGGTAACATCATATCATCAAGGCCTATAATTGCTACATATGTCCATGCAATCGCATTGAAGGCTTGATGCATCAGATATCAGATGTTGGACTAGCTAAAACTTCATATTCAAAGTCTCTAAATGGACCCTTAAGATTTGTTTGGGACACTACCAAACTAAACCATATATTCTTATATGCTATATATTTGATGTTTCAGACACAATGACAATGTAAAATTTCAAAAAGAAATCATTGACAACAATAAAGCACCTGGGACCCTCAAAAGCTTATTTGAGCTAGTTTGTGAATGAAGGGTCAAAATTTTGATTAAAATATGAAGACCAAACCTAACTATGCTCCTAATCAAAAATCAACATTCCAGATCTGATGGAACTGTCCAAGTCGTCATCTAGTTCCTGAAACTGAAAATGCTGACTAAAGTCAAACTAACGGATTAAAACCCTTTAATAGTCTCAAACTCTCTCAAATCACTCCAAATGCACCAGAGACCGTGTTAACCATCCCCACAACTCAAAAATAGCATATATCAAATACTAGAAAGGGCAAGATGGTCAAAACACATAAGAAGGAAAAATCACTACTATGGTTGTTACATTGTCCACCACTAAAACACTAGTTTGTCCTCAATCTAAAAAAAGAAAAAAAATACCTGAAGCAGTTAAAAGTTGGGGGGTATCTACACCTCATGTTTGACTCGACCTCCCAAGTAGCCCTTTTAATAGGGTGATGCCTATGATGGACCTTCACTAAATCAATTTTCTTAGATCTCAACTTCCTAGTCTACCTGTCTAGAATAGCAATCGTCTCTTTCTCAAAGGAAAAATCATGGCATAAAACATCATAAACATCTCAACTCTTTGACTCAAATCTCGGAGTGACTCGGTAATTTAAGAAACTTAATCTTATGGACACGGGAGTTTCCTATAACCGACAACCCCACGTGAGCTACATGGAATACCAACGTTTGAAACCCCCGTTAGCGGGAGCATCATACTCTTTGCCAGAGAGTACGACCTTAAAATTGCAATAATCACAATCGGGGTCTCTGGACAATAATATCATAATCAAACAACGCTACGGTGGCACATAGGTTTGGGGAAATACCAAATTTTCCTCTCGGTGCTAAGTACTACTCCCCGACAAGCTCAAAACGTGTTAGGAAATCCACCACAACATCACAAGGGTCTATCATAAAGAGCAAATCAAATCTCTTTCTCATTTATCAAATCATATCAATTTGTGGATTCCTAACTCAATACATTTTAGCACAAAACATTTTAATATTCCTCAACATCAACAAGATATCAATGCATTGAACCATAACCGACTCGACATTTGGACAAGGATATGAAGACTCAATGCGTAATATTTTCAACAATTTAACTCATCAAAACCATCCAGAAAATACCAAGACTCATTGCAACTTCGATATCAATATACCCAATAACTCAAATCGTCATAAGGAAGCTCAAAATTTGACACATGGCTCGAAAACACTTGGAAATACCAATAATTCATTCTTGAACTTAAAACGTGGTTGCATGTTCAAAATATATCAATTCTTGATAGAAACACCAAGAATCCCAATATTAAATCTCAATTCATAGAACGAAAATAGTCAAATACTCATGTGATTCAAAACTTACAATTCAAATCTTTATTAGTTCATATGCCAAACTCCTAATAATCCAAAATAAAAATTAAAGATACGGGCACAAGAACGGAAGAATTATTCTTGTTCAAACCCCACATACCTTATAATTAAAGATTGGAATGAATTCTTGCCTCGGAACACTATTCACAAAATTGATTGGTGCATCTCGAAGAGCTCGGAACGGGGACTTCATTTATCAGATTAATTTGGAATTTCCATGGTGGAATTGGAAGATTTAGGAAGGGGAATTTAGAGGTTTAGGGTTTCTTTCTTAGAATTTTTTCTGAAAATAACAGACTTTGATGCCCAAAATCAGTTTTTATACTTATTTCCACGAAATGGGGCAAGGGTGAAATGACTGGATTGCCCCTAAGGAAATTGAAAAATGTCAGAAAAACCCTGCGTACCTTAGCCACGAAAAACTGAATAACTCCTCGTTTGCGTATTGGATTTTTGCGAAATTTATATCGTTGGAAAGCTAACTCAATGATCTTTAACTTTATATATGGTAGGCCACCCAGTTCGTCATATATAAGGATTTATGATCGACCAAAGTTGACCCAAATCAAATCCGCCCTTAGTTACTGATTTGACATGCTGAAATAAATTGATTGTAACTTATTACTCTGATGTTGGAATGGGGTGAAACCTATTGCATTGGAAAGAATACTCAAAGATATTTCGTTTGATATATAGAAGATCTCCCAGTTCCTTATATTCAGGAAGTGATGATTGTTTGAAGTTGGCCCTGAAATGCTGAAGATTTTTGGAGCATTCTAATCGCATGGTGCCACAGTTTTGGGCACCCAAACATGCCGTTATGCCACTCCAAAAATTTTGAAACTCACTCGAGATGTATTACGACCTTTCCCTATCACAACGCAACTTTAAAATTGAAAAACGGATGTCAGAAAGGTCATCAAATAAATATCCGAAGATCAGATGTCTAAATGAGAAAGTTTCAACACTTAGAATTTTTTTTTTGAGTGCTAAGCTTCTCTTGGCAAGATAAAAAGGCTTTAACGACTCGAGACATTTGGGAGCGAAATATTTAAAGGGAAAAACTCGGGGTATCACATCATCTCCCCTTTGGAAACATTCATCCCCGAATGTCGCTCGTTAGGTTAGGAAGACATGAAAAATTGAGCATACGCAACTAAAATAGCTTGATGAACAAGTTTTTATTTTTCTAAGCTTTGGAGTACTTTCTTACGCATAAGCTCATGATAATAACAACAACATAGTTGAGTCTATTATTAAAAGAGTTGGATGAAGAAAAAATTATTAACTTCGATTTAAATCCGCATTCACAAAGAAAGAGATGAAAGATCTAAGATATGAAAACTCGAGATATCACAATATCTCCCTCTTGGGATCGGTTCTCCCCGAATAATACTAATTGATACACGGACACTTTATGATCGACCCATGGCTTAATACTTGGGTCAGGAACAAAAGCAAAGTCTAAATAGAATTCGGTAACTTGCTTCGATGCAAATAAATCATTCTTGAAATAGTTATGCTCACGAAACTTCAAGTAGTGAGATTGGACCACATCGGAAGATGGAAGAAATATATGAATCCATCGGAATAACTATCAAGTTGAATTTCTAGGTGCACGGACCGAATCAAGATACGCTCTCATTCAATTAGGAAATGATTCAAAATCTTTCCAAGGAACTTTCAACGCTACTAGGAAGCAATTGGGTTTGGGATATGGTCCGAACAATATATATATATATATTGAAATAAGGATTTATAACTCGACCCCAATTTTAAGTATGGAGCGTAGGTCGATCTGTCCTATATCAAAATAAAAGTACTAGACCCCACGTAGTACAACTTACTTTCAAGCTTATCAATACGCTTTGCACACCCTTTCTCCGGAATACTATTTTCCCCAAATACCAAACTTACTTGATTCAATTCATAATTCTCACAAGGCATTTGCAATCTTGGCTAGTCAAATCTAACTAAGCCAAACTCTCTCTCCTCATTTTCAAGCTTAATTTAGAGTCACCAATTCCTCCACCTAACACCGTAACATAGCACCATTCCAAATTATAAATTTACACACATCCACATTGTTACAATTCCTCATCTCACAGATAATTCTTATTACCACTCAATCAACTCCAATCCACTTAATACTCACCATTTTCAACCATCATATTCATATCAACAAGTCTTGAAGCTTAGGGAACTATTCATAGGCATATACGCAATTCATCTTATAGCAAGGCCAAGGCTTGCAACTAATATCCTTAGACAGGAGATATATTCACAATACATAAGTGCTATGCAAGATCAATTTACAAGAGCTTTTAGCTTAGACTTCTAAATCAACATAGACACTTCAAGCCTATCTTTATAATTACGTATACACTCCTAATCAACACCCATAAAACACCTTTTTCAAATTCTACAATCCTTTATTAAGACAACTTTCGGGCACTATTCTTAAGAAAACACTTACTAACTTTTCCAATTAACTAAGCCATGCACAAGACTTCACTTCAATAATTCCCCACCTACAAACCTATAAACCATCACACAACCACTTTAAAAAACACAACATAAAATGCTTCAAATAATCATGACATCCATCAAAACGCTAGCCTCAAGCTTACTCCACACTTTCCACCTTAGCTAAAATGAACATGCCACAACATTTGTCAACAAAAACCCGCTCACTCTCTCCTATCGTCACCACTGTTCATCCACACTCCCTCAACAAATGGAAAGTCATGAAAAGGTAGAATATGAAGGGATATTGTGTATGACTTGGTGAGGTTATTGAGGTTGGAGAACTAGGGCATCAAATGCATGAATTCAACCAGAATCAAGATTAAAAATTAAGGACACCTAGGACATAAATTGAATCTTATTGGTCGCTAATGGTGTTGCCGGTGGACTAAACTTGAACATACAATAAAACTTAAGCCTATGCATTATGAACCACTCAACTTGAGTTTGGAGTTTATAGCTTATGGAATGTCGATTTCGCCCGCTAGAAAAATTGGGGCTCCATATTTCGATAGTTAGGAGAATACATATTTTCCCATGATATGCATAAACATGTATTATGATCGGGGGAATGAAACATAAGACATGAGAAAATATCAAAGTCATTGAAAAGGCTGGGGTAAAATAGGATCAACACCACTACTTCTCACAACCAACTTGCAACCCACCGATACACCTACCTGAATCCCACAATCTTAACTTAGTTAATTTTTTTCTACTATCTCCCTCTTAGACTTAAGCCAACACTCTGAGTCAACGAATCAACATACAAAATCTAGTCCATGGCATTCGCTTTACTCCAGGTCCCCAGATATACCCATACACAAGATCCATAACTTAACCCGCATAACTACACCCGCGGGCGCAAAACCCATTCTTAACATAACTCTCAAATACTGACCAACTTAGACAACTTCAAAAGTTATCATACAATAATTCATGCACTCCAAGGCTTAGATTCTAGCACTTACCATGGATACATCAAACCTTCGCTAAACCATACTAACTTCTTCGTGCTTTACTAACATCACATCTTAAACTAACACCCTCGTCAACCTCTAATGCCCAAGTTAACTCGCAATTACATCGTATACCATATATCCTCATTCATACTTACCTGATCAAGGATAACACTAACCGCTTAATATTTAATAACTTAAAAAAAATCCCCATAACACCTTGAGAATACTACTACCTCAACACACAATATCACACTTGATCACAAAAAAATAGAATTAAGCTCCCGTACATACGGTTCAAACCTACTAAATCTCCTCCCTATCACTAACGTCGTAGCAATTCAATCATTAAATTCATTTTTCTCATCACCCGCTATACAAACTTAACAACTCACTCTGACTACGATTAACAACAATCTCAACAACCATTTCCATCTATCAAACACCCCAAACATACTAGTCCACCAAAACCTCATAACAATAGTAATCATCCATAATTCCATGGCCTATGCCATAATAATTTATTAACACCTCCTTCCACCACGTTTCCAACCAATGCAAGAACAATAGAGTAAACAACCAGCTGCTAGTGAATTGAAACAGGCCTCACACGGCTTCACTAGACTTTGATTTTGTATTTTGAAAAATAAAATAAATATCAAAATAATTATGCTAGTGAATCAAAATAAGCCCCACACGGCTTCACTAGACTTCAAGTTTTCATCAAAAGATGATCAGAAAATATTTTCAAGAAATAAAAGCTTGGTACACCATAATCAAGGATCCGTGAATATGTGTCTCGCTTTACCTCAACTGAATGACTCAAGAGAGATGAGGGTACATCTTGAAAGCTATGGAACCTTTACTAGTAAGCCCAGGAATATAATCAAGAGAGGAAATTGGAACTAGTTAATCACCCTGTCTCAACATTAGTACATGGATACGGAAAATACGAAATCACATCATGAATTTTAAGGAGAAATCCAAAAACACTTCCGACATAGGATTAATGCACAACCTTCAATAACGTACATAGGACACCTCAATTTTTTGGAACTCAAGAGCACTAATGAAATCATTTTTTTCTAGCTTACTTACAATCCCGTAATATCAGAGGAGATTATCTAAGAAAGCACCTTCTATAAGGATTTACGCTTGACTATATCCAGTATTTTAGAACAAGGCGAAATGGCCCAATTTATGCAAGATATGAACCCGTATGAATTTCTTAAAGAACCTTTCCACAGCACGATCTACGACTTGAAGAAAGGGAACATTTTCCTAAATGCCTCGTAGCCTCTCAAAGAAAAGTACAGATGTCTCCGTACCTGTCTGCAAGACTCTACTCGACACGGCTTCATAGACACCCTAGGACACTTGAACTCTATGCTCTGATACCAAGCTTGTAATGCCCCAAAATTGGATCCCGAGATGTCACACGGTGCTTAAGGTCACAAAGTGACCCCAAGCTAACCCTTCATCTAGCATAACCCAAAGAAACTGAATAAAATACATAAAATAGAAGGAATAATGTGGAAAAAACCCATAACTTAATCTGACCAACATGAAAGTAAATTTACACAGTCATAATTCTGCTCATATATATACAAATCTGAAACTGAATACACTGACTACTAGTGACTGTCTATGAAGCCTCTACTAGCATTGACCAAAGATAGCCGGGTCATGACTCCCAACTACCCCTACTCAATATGACTGAATACAGAAAATACAATAACCTTAAATCTGAATAACTCAAGTTCCTGAATCAAAAGGATTAATCACCTGCTGATCGAGAGCTGCGATCTAGCTGAACATGATATGTATGTTATAGCTTGTACCTACATTTTGGTAAGAATGTAGCCCATGGAAATATATGGGTCAACACTTTGAAATGTACAGAGTATATGGGGGTGCATGCAACAATAAAAATAGTATAATCAATTTCATGAAAACATGCATACGGACAATGATGACCACTTGGCTTGAGTTTTATCAAATCATACTTTTCATAATTTCATAATAAACAGTTCATAAGATAAAATCTCGTAATCCACATAAATTGTTATAAATCATAAATTATGATAAATCATCCTAAATCATCATAAATTATCATATCGTCAAAAATCATCATAGGTAATTATAAATCATCATAAATGACCATAAAACATCATAAACATCTCAACTCTTTGAATCAAATCTCGGAGTGACTCGGCAATTTAAGAAACTTAATCTTATGGACACGAGAGTTTCTTATAACCGACAACCCTAAGTGAGCTACGTGGAATACCAACGTTTGAAACCCCTGTTAGCGGGAGCATGATACTCTTTTCCAGAGAGTACAACCTTAAAATTTCAATAATCATAATCGGGCTCCCTGGCCAATAATATCATCATCAAACAACGCTACGGTGGCACATAGGTTTGGGGAAATACTAAATTTCCCTCTCGGTGCTAAGTACTACTCCCCGACAAGCTCAGAACACGTTAGGAAATCCACCACAACATCACAAGGGTCTATCATAAAGAGCAAATCAAATCTCTTTCTCATTTATCAAATCATATCAATTTGTGGATTCCTAACTCAACACATTTTAGCTCAAAACATTTTAATCTTCCTCAACATCAACAAGATATCAATGCATTGAACCATAATCGACTCGACATTTGGACAAGGATATGAAGACTCAATGCGTAATATTTTCAACAATTTAACTCATCAAAACCATCCGAAAAATACCAAGACTCATTGCAACTTTGATATTAATATACCCAATAAGTCAAATCGTCATAAGGAAGCTCAAAATTTGACACATGGCTCGAAAATACTTGGAAATACCAATAATTCATTCTTGGACTTAAAACGTGGTTGCACGTTCAAAATATATCAATTCTTGATAGAAATACCAAGAATCCTAATATTAAATCTCAATTCATAGAACGAAAATAGTCAAATACTCATTTGATTCAAAACTTACAATTCAAATCTTTATAAGTTCATAATCGAATTATTTAGACATAATTCAACTTACAGAGCCATATGAATCCATTAAATAATCATTATTGGCAAGCTTGAACAAATTACATATATACATAATTAAAATCTCATGGTACGATATCTTGGAAATAAATTCATTTGCCAAACTCATACTAATCCGTAATAAAAATTAAAGATACGGGCACAAGAACAAAAGAATTCTTCTTGTTCAAACCTCACATACCTTCAAATTAAAGATTGGAATGAATTCTTGCCTTGAAACACTATTAACAAAATTGATTGGTGCATCTCGAAGAGCTCGGAACGGGGACTTCATTTATCGGATTAATTTGGAATTTTCATGGTGGAATTGGAAGATTTAGGAAGGGGAATTTAGAGGCTTAGGGTTTCTTTCTTGGAATTTTTTTTTGAAAATAACAGACTTTGATGCCCAAAATCAGTTCCCAAGGGTGAAATGACTGAATTGCCCCTAAGGAAATCGAAAAATGGCAGAAAAATCCTGCATACCTTGGCCACGAAAAACTTAATAACTCCTCGTTCGGGTATTGGATTTTTGATAAATTTATATCATGGGAAAGCTAACTCAAAGATCTTTAATTTTATAGATGGTAGGCCACCCAGTTCGTCATATAGAAGGAGTTATGATTGACCAAAGTTGTCCCAAATCAAATCCGTCCCTCAGTTATTGATTTGACATGCTGAAATAAATTGATAATAACTTATTACTCTGATGTTGGAATGGGTTGAAACCAATTGCATTTGAAAGAAGACTCAAAGAGATTTCGTTTGATATATAGCAGATCTCCCAGTTCCTTATATTCAGGAAGTGATGATCGTTTGAATTTGGCCCTGAAATGCTGAAAATTTCTGGAGCATGCTAATCGCATGGTGCCACAGTTTTGGGCACCCAAATGTGCCCTTATGCTACTCCAAAAATTCCAAAACTCACTCGGGATGTAGTACGACCTTTTCCCATCGCAACACACTTGGAAATCGAAAAACGAATGCCATAAAGTTTGTGAAATAAATACCCGAAGATCAGAGGTCTAAATGAGAAAGTTTCAAGACTTAGCAAATTTTCTTTTTTGAGTGCTAAGCTTCTCTTAGCAAGATAAAAAGGCTTTAACGACTCAACACATTTGGGAGAAAAATATTTAACGGGAAAAACTCGGGGTATCACACCTATATGCCTAATCACTTACTTCTCAAGGATTTCAAAAGGGTCAGTGAACCTCACACTGTGCTTTTCTTTCTCCTAGACCCCATTACACACTTCAGGGCTATGACTTTCAACATATCTCGATCTACAATCATGAAAACAACACTGAGATCAATGGTCGGTATGACTCTGCGGCCCACCCGAGATAGTTACTATAATCAATCAAATAAATCTCACATAATCCATCAAGTCCTACAACAAATCTATGCCCCAAGGCCTCACGTTAAATGAGTCAATCCATCCAACATAGATCTACACCTCTATCAATATAATGCATAAAAAGGTGACATCTAGATAATAGAATGGTAACTGTTGTTGTAGCCAAACTCTGCTAAGGGCAAGAATTACTCCCAAAGACGACCAAAGTCCATTAACCCATCCTTAAATCATATCTACTAGCAATAAAATAGTCCATCGAGACTAACCATACATCTGAGGATGAATAGTTGTGATCAATTTAAGCGTAGTACCCAACTCATACTGCATGGTACTCCAAAAACTCAAGGTAAACTGAAGACCTCTATCAGATATAATAGACATAGGGAGACCATACACTCGAACAATCTTTCTAATGTAGATTTTTGCTAACTTCTTTAAATTATAATTTGCTCTTAATTGTACAAAATGCACTGATTTGATCAACCCATACATAATTACCCAAATAGAGTCAAACTTTCCTAAGGTTAGGGTTAAGCTAACAACGACATCGATTTTTATTCGATTCTACTTCCACTCATTAATGGGCATCCTATGCATCATACCACCCGATCACTGATGCTTATACTTCACCAGTTGGCAATTTAGGCACTTAGCCACAAACTCTACGATATCTTTCTTTATTGCACCCCACCAATGACATTGTATTAGGTCATGATACATCTTAACCGCTCTTGGGTGAATTAAATATATGGAAAAATGGTCCTTATCCAAGATAAGTATAACCTATCCATCAACCCTCAACAAATAAACTTAGCCACTAATTGTAAAAATGCCATAAATCAAGGGATGCCACCTTGGCCTCGCCACTCAAAAATATATCATGAATCACCCTCAGTCTATCATCACCAAACTGATTAGCTCAAATTTACTCCATGGAAGAAGATCTAGACTCAACAAAGGCCAAAACATAATTGGGTGATGAAAATCAAGCGTAACTAACTGATTAGCTAAAGACTAAACCTCCAAGGCCAAAGGCCGCTCCTAGGTCAAAAGATAAGCTAAATTCCCCATAGTCACTGCCTTTTGGTTCAATATATTTAAATCCTCATTTCCCTTACCTAGATAATAAAAATAGTGATATCATAGTCTGTAAGCAGCTTAATTCGTAGGCATTTTCTCATAGTAAAGGCATAGATAATCAGAGAAAATCTTGTAATGGACTTTATACAAAAAATGTCACCATAATTTCAATATAAAATCCACCACAGCTAACTCCAAGTTATAGGTACGATAATTCTAATCACGAGGCTTCAACTAATGAAAAATATACATAATCACCTTACTTGCTACATTAATGTAGTGTCTTATCCAACTCTAGAAGCATCACAGAATACGGTTAAACCTACACCCTCCTTGGGTAAGGTCAAAATATGGGCCAAAGTTTGCAACTCCTTGAAACAGACATCCTTACACTAAAATGCAATCTTATTCTAAGTCAACTAGGTCAAAGGATCCATAATAGTCGAGAAAATCTTTATAAAATACTAATAGTAACCTACTAAATTAAGAAAACTCTGAATCTCGGTAGGACAAGTAGTCTAGCCAAATAATCAACTGCTACTATCTTGGTTAGATTGACCATAATGCCATCCTTGGTCACTACATGAATAAAGAAAGAAATAGAATCTGGCTAAAACTCACTCTTGGAGAACTTGGCATATAATTTCTCATCTCGCAATCTTTGAAGCACAGTCCTAAAGTGTTTCACATAGTCAACCTTATTCTTGGAATAAACCAAGATGTTATCTATTAATACAATCACAAATAAATTAAGATATGATCAAAATACTCAATTCATCAACCCCATGAAGACTACCATGGCATTGGTCAATCTGAAGGAAATGACTAAGAACTCATAGTGACCATATCAAGTCCAAAAGCCATATTTAAGACATCAAAATATCTAATCCAAAATTAGTGATAATCGGACCTCATGTCAATCTTAGATTACCTCGAAACAACTTGAAGATGGTTCATATAGATCATCAATATAAGGAAGTGGATACTTATTCCTGATAGTCACCTTGTTCTAATTCTGGTAGTCAATAAACATACGTATAGATCCATATTTCCTTTTCACAAATAAGTACTTTAAAGAGACAAACTAGGTCTAATAAAACCTGTACTCAACAAATCCTGCAATGACTCTTTTATTTCCTTCAACTTAGCTGGAGCCATCTGATAAAGAGGAATAAGAATGGTCTTGGTGCTTGGCTCAACATCAATAGAAAAATCAATATCACAGTCCAAATCATACCAAGAAAATTTATAGGAAACATGTCATAAAACTCCATATAAACTCTAATAAAATCCAAAGGATGCCGTGAAACAACACTAGTATTGCAAATATAGGCCAAATAAGAAAGACACCCATTATCTACCATACGACAAGTATGTAGAAAAGATATAACCTCCTCGAGACCTAAACTAGAAGAATCTTTCCATGACAACCTTGGCATACTCAAAGTAGCTAATATCATGATCTTGGCAACAAAATTTAATGTCGCATGATTAGGAGCTAACCTATCTATACCAAGGATAACGTCAAAATCAACCATATCTAGGATAATCAAGTCTACTAAGATTTTATTCCATGAAAAGGTCACTTTACAAGATCAGTACACCTGATCCACTACTAAAGAATCTCCTACTAGGGTTGAAATATGAATAGAAACATCATCGGTCTCATATATATGATCAAAACTAATAGGAAAATATGTAAACATATATAAGATTGTATATCTAGGTTCAAATAACATAGAATAAAATAATGGAAAATCAAGATATATATGTGATAACTACATTAGGGGCCTCTACCTTAGGTCTCATAGGTATAGAATAGAACTGACCACATCCACTCTTAGAGTAATCAATCCTACATAAACTACTATGAGTATAACGATCTCTACCTTGAGCACCTCTTATACTACCCCTACCATTTTTTAAATCATCTTTAACTATAGATATAGGAGTAGGGCAAAGATATTGCTGAGATCTCATCTAGGTATGACCAATCACACGCCTAGGATATTTTCTTTACATATGACCAATGTTGTCTCACATACATAAACCCTCTACTATATAACTCATCTTAGAAAAGAAAAAATGACCTTCCTATCTTGATAAACTTAAAACTAAAGCTCCTGCCCGTATGTCCTGACATTTGGCTGCCTGAATATATGAGAACGATAAGCCTATTATCAAAACCCTCTAAATCTACCTAAACTGGTGTACTATGATAATTGTGAGCACCACTTTTAGAGAACCCTCTACCTTGTGATGCATATCTATTGAACTTACCCTATCCATGGATATTATTAACACCTCCACAATCTAGAGTATTCTAAAGAATCAACTCATTTAACTTAGCATGCTTTCCAATGCCCTGAAAAAAGCTTATCAGATAATAATCTAAGTTGTAGCTAACTGATATTAACTTACTGACCCCTTAACAAACTTTTTGATTCTTTCTAACTCGATGGAGATCCTAGCAGTGGAATATCTATAGAGTGTATGAAAACATTCCTCATACTGTATAATAGAAATAGAGCACTACTCTTGGTGATCAAACTTATCTTTTGTAATGATCCATTCGATTATTACTGAAAATATCTATGGTAAAGGCATGAGAGTTTTATTTGTCATAGAAGATAGGATTGATTTTTTAGTATGGTAGTGAATTTGATATGTACTAAGTTCATATAATAACTCTAGAAAAAAGTTAAGTTGAACGTGTCCTTACCAATTTAGTTTCAAACTATGTTTAAATTCAACTCCAAATGAGTACTCTTCCTAGAATATATGAAGTTAAGAGACCCAATACCCACCAAATAAAAGATATATGAGTCTTTTTTTAACGCAACCAATCATTTGTTAATCTTTTTTTAATTAAAATATTATGAATATTTTACTAAAGACCGTCCTTAATGATAATTTGAGGCCATCATAGTAGGATTAGGGTTATATAGAGACATCGTTATAGCTGGAAAACAATAATTTATAGCCTTACTTTGATGCGTTTTAGCCCTCAAACTCCAAAATTTAATTTGTAAGACCTATAGGGGTGATTTTCTCTTGGTTTGGGAGGAAATCCTTCATTGAGATAAGATTTTTACTCTTTTTAAACAATGATAAATTTGTTCATCTTCTAGAAACACTAGAATACTGAAACTATGGTGAACTTCTGATGGTTTAGAATCCTAGATTCATGAAACTATATGTAAACCAATGGGTATATGTGTTTTCATGTAAAATTGATTTTAGATGTGGATTTACTCTTCCTAGTAAGAAATTGTGGTTAGAAAACATAGGCTTTGATAGTTGGGGACCTTGAATTAATAAAGGTGGGACCTTTATCTTTAAAACTCCATTAATAAAGTTGAATTCAGGTTGATAGAACTAATATGATGATTAATTGACCCTTGGGCACTTTTGTAGATTGTAAATAAGGGTAAAATTAGTGTGTTAAAAGTTCCAAGATAAGTTTTTGAAGAGTAGGATTAATTAATCTTATACTTATTATTTATTAGATGATTTAACCTTTGAAAACATGAAGAAGAAGGAAGATCATCTGTGGTATAGCTTAAATGTTGCAACAATTTGGCATTGAGGTGGGTTATGGCTTATGCATTATAGACTATAGTTGGTAATTGTATCCATTATGTAGAGTTTATGGGAGATATCACGCTTAGTTATGTTTCCTAAATTATTCGTCTAAATGAAGTGTAATGTGGTTGTTTACCAAATATAGAACCCGGCTAGGTTGGGATCTATTCCAGAGGGAATAGGTCAAAGTCTCTATCAAACTATGTATCTAAGCAATCAATAACAAACTTTACTAGAATAGGTGGCTTTTCTAAATCAAAATTTCTATAATAATAGTAGTTTTTTTTGAATTTGTAATCAGTATGGGAGAGGCACTAGGATTATGTTCCCCAACTTCATAACTCCCTAGTATTTTCGTACTTTATGATATCTTTTGGTGGTCGATATGTATAATTATAGATTATGATCTTCTAAATGACTATATTATGAGCATAATAAATGGATATCCCAATCAAAATGGTTCATGTCTTATGTGTATTGCATTACCAATCGCTATCATTGATTCGTTATTAGTCTATTCCATTTATTGGCTCAAGATCTAATTAAATGGAGGTTGATAGTTACAAGTATCATTGATGATTCCCTTTTCTCATTTGTTACTCTCTTTAATATTTGAAGCAGAGATAAGGTGATGTTTTAGCATTTACAGTCATTAAAAGAAATAACCAAATCAAAGAGAATAACAGCACATGCCCTAACAACCCTTGAGAATCACATCGTACTACGAATGCTACTTTATTAATATATTATAGTTCTCAAAACCCTTGTTGCGGTGTTTATCTACACATCATTGCAAGACCAAAAGAGGATTTCATGGAATAAAGCATAATTATGAATGTACAAGAATAGGCTAAATACTAAAAAAAATCTCACTTTGAATCAAAATCCTGAAAATCGATGTTTGTAATTTCAAGAACAAAATAATGTCTCAAAAGTAGCAATAAAATGTAAAATAAAACAATAGACCCAAAAGTAGTATTTATAGACAAAAAGTAATCTATCCTACATAAATTTGGATTATAGGGTCGGTAGTGACTATGCTTATGGCATTCAGTTATAGGGTCTGATGACAACTTGTAGTCAATGTTTTCCATCTACTGCCTATTTTCTTTGATATTGATGATGACTCATATAGTCACCTATGAGTCGTAAAAGGAATCATTGCTAATGGAAAACTTTGGCACTCTATTGGTACTTTTCTAATCCTACTCAGGATAAGTCTAAAAAATAACTCGTACTGTCTCACAATGACATGTAGGTTGCAATCATTGTCACTGGCATCATCTTGTAGATCTTCAGGACCTTTAACACTCCTTCTCAGGATGGTTCACCCTATGACTCATAGCGTGACCTTATGAGTCACAAGCTTATGTCGTATTCAGATGGGGCTTCAACTCATCAAGTCTACAAAACAAAGTCACAACGATTGCAGCTATGAGTTGTAACCCGACCTATCCCCTCATAGCCCAGTGCCCATTTTCCAACTTTGTGCCAATTTTTGTCCTTTTACCTTCACTTATAAACCATGTTTTCCTACAAAACTACAGTAAAAATTCATATCCATTTAAACAAGCCCTTAACTTAGAATTTTCCTTATGCATTGAAAGTGACATAAAACCATGACACATAAACACCCTCAACTTAGAATATTTGTATTTTCTCCGGCAAACAAAAAACACAAACACAAGACGCTTAACTTAGAGAAACCTAGTAGACCCACAATAAATAGTTACAATTATTAACTCCCTCTATTATTCAAATTAAAAAACCACAGCGCATACATATATTTCTCACTATCTTAATACTAGGGGATTAATATATGGCAATATGCTATAAGCGAACGACCAAGCAATATGTTCAAATGACATTTAACTAATATTTCAACCCTTATTCCCTCATAGCAAAGAAGTCCTTTGCACTAATAGCCTAAAAGATATAATGATAATTAGGGACTTAATATGAAATGCTCACTCTCTCAAAGAAGTTGAACCATGAGCCTGAAGTACTATATACTTTCCCTTATTTTCTATGCTTTAGTCTTTTGGTTGGTTCGACTAGGATCACTATAGGACTCTTCTTGTCTTATACTTTAATCTTAGGGATGGATGTGGTAGATATAGATATAGTTACTCAACCGTCCTTGACACTTCACTACTTATGACTCCAATTTTCAACCTATTTTATTTACTTCTCCCTTATTATCTTTTGTTTTTGGTCTCTATTTAGATCTCAGACGTGGTTATTTCTTTGCATAATTTCTAGGCTCTTTTCTTTTTCTTTTTTTTTTCCATTTTCAACTCTATTTCAAACATAATTTCCCTTTTTTTTTTAATCTTTTTACCTCTCTCGTGTCCTTTCTTATTTGCCCTTTATAAACTTTTTTCTTCATACCTACTTAGTGTTATGCACCCTTATGATAGCGACCCTTAAATTATGCAATTAGATTGAGTTGAGCTATATAGTGTCAAGGAGTGACCAGCATAAAAATAGATTTATTATAATAAAATGGAAAGGTGAACTAGTTAGTAGACGAAATGGTTGAATATAGGCACAAACTCGAGATCAAGGGACATACACATTTTATTTGGTTTAGGTATTTAAGATAAGAGTAGACCAATTCAACAACGTCCTATGATACTTTCCTTGTTAATTTTCTTACAACATAGGCAAGACCAATTGGGAAAGTTATGGAATGCACACACAAAGTGAACTAGGCAAGTATCCTCCCGTACACATAGCACAAGGTTACACTATCACTTGCTACTCATCTATTTCATTCATTGATACACTATGGTTATTATTCCTATAACACTAATGCCATAATAAAATCCATGATGAACACAATGTAAGCAAAACACATAGAAAATAATTTTAATTTTGAGGGGTATCCTTAAAACACAACTCTATGGTTACTTAGATTCACCCCAAGCTTAAAATTAAACATCACTGCATTAAGGTTCCCTTACATTTCTCCTAACTACACAAAACACCTAAAAAAATTTAAAAATATACTAATCATGTCAGTTCTACTATGATAGCAAACTCGAGGGAAATAAAACACGACAACAAAAACTCTTGATTGGTGGTACACCCCCATTCCCAGCTTTGAGGACATGTTGTGTCCTAACTATATGAATATAAAAACTAAATAAGAACGAGGGTAAAAGTTATACTTGCATTTCTCAAGGTGATGAATCATATAGTATCCTCCGCTAGGGTCTTGGAAGTAACCTAGGCTCATTGATTGTGGCCTCAACAGTGACTGTAGCACTCAAGTATATGTTGGCATTAGTGATGGTTCACTCAATAGTGCCAAAATACTGGGGGAAGTTGTCGTACACCTACTGTAATAGCAACATCAGCAGGCGAGGCCTTATAAACCCTTAAGCTCCTGTCCCTATACCCAATATCATGCAACTCAGATAAATGATCTTGGGATTCTTACTTTCTCTGCTTCATCACTTTTTAAATTCATCTTTTTGTATTTTTATATTCCCCTCTTACCATCTCTCTCTCACCACTACTATCTATGATATAATCCTTATATTTTGTGTCCTAGATATTCGATACCTTATCTACTTTAGTTGTCTCGATGATAGGTATGGTGGGAGCTAAGAAAGCAGAGTACGACCATAGATCTATCTCCTCTATAGAATCTCAAAGTATGGGTAACACATTCATAATCTCTGCCAAATCCATAGAATACACTGCTTTGACTTTTTGGGTGTTCTATTTATCAAAGCTATCAAATTGGGTCTGCATCCTATGCAACTCAGCCTAAATCTCCTTCTTTATCCATGGTTGCAAACCTGACTCAATGTTTTGTACTTTCCACTTAACACTAAGCAATATTTTTAACACTCATTTAAAAATTCCTATGAGACCATAGTGTACACACCGATTGGTAAGTAAGATATAAAGGGTCTAGTAGTAGTGGCAGGTTAAATGGTGGATGGTAGTGTTTTGGAGGCTTTAGAATTAGTCACTGCTGCTGCAGCTTCAGGCTTGGGCATCTTGGTCTCAATTTGAGACTCAACCTAAATCTCCCTAAGTTTTGTAAAATCGAGGGTATCAATACCCATTGGTGGACCTGACTAGAGTACACTCTATTGTAAAGCAGCTTTAACCTTTACTATCAAAATAGGGTTTATCTAATCCCAAATCAATCCCAAGTCTATAGTGTGTTGAACCACTATAAATTGTCAACCTCTAGTAAGATGGGAACTCCATCCTTAAAACATCTTCAAAACCAATCATGGAAAGGAGATTCTAGTATCAGAACTAACAACTCTGTCTCAAATTTCACAATAAATAATCTTAATGATGTTGATCTCATACCCCTACATGATGCTTGCAACCAAGATAACCCTGTCAAGGCTCAGTATGCTATTACTTGTAGTAGGCCTCAACTTTTGATGGTCTAATGTCCACCAATACTTTTCTATGAAATTAAGGCTTTCCTTTTGTAATTTATGATGACATCCCAGTAACCCAAGAATAATTCTCCTTATCAGTCACAATGATGTTTGTAATCCATCTCAAGTGCACCATTATATCTTCTGCTACAATCTATTTAGAATTTACCTTGTTTATCTCATCAATGTAGTTATCAATCTCTGCAGTGTTAACTACAGGAACATGGTCAACAACATGCAATCAGAGTGATATAGTATACATTAAAACACTCATATTGATGCCTTGAATTGTCAACTTTCAAAGAGTGTCAACAACTTTCCATGAGACTCTTCAAAGCCGTCTGATATATTGTATGGATTTCCCACATAAGAGTCAGTCTGTATTTTATAGGTTCTTTTGCCATCCACTCGAATTTATATTTTTTGAACAAGTTTTTAAAAGTGGCATCTTAGACATGCTCGTATTTAACACTTTCGGCTCAATGGAGAACCCTTTTTTGGTTTGCCTATGCTTGGGACAATGGTACTTTCCAACTCATAAAACTCATGCCTTCCTTTATAACCCTACATATTCTATAGTAGGGCTGGTGCATCCTTAATCTAAAGGTCAGATAGAGTTGGCGGTTGAGTATGAGTAGTTTGTGGCGTACTATCTATAGTGTCCTCCTCTTCAACCTTAGAGAATCTTATGAACTTGACCCTAAAGCTACTTTATTGGGATATAGCCTATTTTTTAGTTTTGAAGACACTCTTGTCTCCCTGTCTTTCTTCATCATTAGACTTAGAATCTACTCTATCATTTGAATTGGGAGGAGCAAGTGAGTGTGGAGATGATTACTAGGCATTCTTTATTTGAGTCCTTAATCAATCGTCCTAGGTCAAGATAGCACGTGGCTGGAAAAGTGTTAAGATTAGATATTTCTGCACTAAGCCACTTTACTATTACTCATCCTCTATAGGTATATGTTTTAACTATTTTACAGACTGAGCTTATTTCTTAGGAGTCAACTTGCCCCCTTTCTTGCTTCCTTATGGGTTGTGGTTCTTTGGTTTCATAGTGCCTATAGGGGAGTACATGTTAGTAAAACAAATCATAAACATAAATACACATATGCATATATAGTGAATTAGGCCCTACGATCCCAAGCAACGACTCATTGCCTAAGGCTACAACTTGTAGTCTAACTCATAGGGCTTAGTATTAATTTCCCCAAAACAACTATTATCCTAAAAAGTTCACCATATGGGTCGTTGGGTCATATATGTGGAGGTTTTATGACCTAATAAAATAGAGGTTGATAGTTTTAATTCTAATTGTGGGTTCCCCTTTTACATTCTTACTCCCTATTAAATGCAAAGATGAAATGAGTTTTATCATTAGCAACTATTAAAATAAATAATCAAATTGAAAATACTAACAATACATGCCCAAGTACTCTTTGATAATCACCTCATACTATGAATGCTACTTCATTAATCTATGATGGTTCCTATAACCCTAGTACTGGTGTTTATCTACTCATCATTTTAGTAATACAGAGGAATTCATAGGGAAAGTATAATTATGAACTTATAAGAATAAGATGAAAACTCCAAAAATCTCTCTTCAAATTAAAACCCTTAAAATCTATTTTTGCACTTGAAAGAGAAATATAATGTCTCAAAATTATCAATAAATATCAATAAAATGTAATTGAAATAATAGAACCACAAGGAGTATTTATATATAAAAAGAAAACCTATGCTAAATAAATTTGGGTTATAAGGCTGACAGTGACTACGTATTTGGCAATGAGTCATAAGGTCTAACAACAACTCTGTCAGCCTATTTTCCATCCATTTCCTACTTTTCTTTGATGTTGGTGATGACTTGTATAGTCACCATATGATTCATAGGGTGACTCATTTCCAATGGAATACTTTTGCCTTCCCTTGATACTTTGTTAATCCCACTCAAGAAGAGTCAAGACAACAACTCAAATAGTCTCATGATGATATGTAGGCTGCACTCATCACCGCTTAAATCATCTTGCATATATTTAGGACTTTTAACACTTATTCTTAGGATGACTCACTCTATAACTTATAGGTTGACCCAACAAGTAACAACTTATGTCGTCGTCAGCTGGGATTTTGATTCATCAAAACTAACAATCTATTTGAGCAATAATGACTGTGGCTATGAGTCGTATCATGGCCCAACGACTCGTTGCCTAGTGCCCACTTTCCACCTTTGTGCCAGTTTTATACTTTTTCCATCGTTCACTTTCAAATGCTATTTATTATAAAAATATGATAAAAGCATCATACCCACATTAACAAGCCCTTGATGTTGCATACTTTTTCCAGTTTTACAAATCAAAGGTTTGGTGAAACCACAACACATCACTTAAGCTTGTGAGCATGGAATTTGGTGGGATAAAATATGGAATTTATAAAATAAAAACTTAGTTGTGTATGAATCCTTGATGGATGTTATACATTTGTATGACTCCATTGTAGTTTTTAATATAAATTATGTGAATATATATAATGATAAGGAGATTGTATGAGCATGTAACCTAGGGATTCACCATAAATAGAATAAAAAGGGTGAATATGATATTATTTATATTGGAAGATAGGATAATCTTAGGTAAAGTTAGTGATGGGAACTGATTAGAGAATGAGGAGGTAGTGACATAATTTAAGATCCCAAAGTCAAGTTCGGCTAAGGCTTATGAAGTAAAAGGTAAAAAAGTGTATGCCTAAAATTAGATTGTAATTTCAATAGAGTTGAATGATTGGCCAATGGAGTGGGTCTCTTATGTCGCCAAAGTTACACCTCTAAGCAAAGTACAAAGCGGTCGTTGTCAAATATAGAACCCAACTAAGGTTGGGGTTGATCCCACAAGGATTAGGCCAAAATCTCAATCAATATGTATATCAGGGTAATCAATAACAATTTTCAGTAAAAGAGGGGATTTGTAAATAAGTAACCAAGTAGTGACAATTTTTTTATTTGTTGGATTTGTAATTAATATGTGAAAAGCACCGGGACTGTGTTCACCAATAACTTCATAACTCCGTAGGTTATTTGTACTTTGTAACTCTTCCTAGTGTTTAGTGTGCAAAATTGATAGGTTATATATACTTAGAACAACTTTATTCTCTCATCTACACCAAATAAGTTTTTTCATTACCTAAGCCTACATTCCTAACCTCGATTTTGCATCCTAGATAGCTATCCTGTATTATTGACTTAAGCTATTAAGTAGAGATTAATAGCTCCAAGTTTCTTTTGTGTGTTCTCTTCTTCCCATTCATACTCATTTTTTCATCTAGAATATACATTACGCGAGTTCTAATAAGCTATTAAGTAGAGATTAATAGCTCCAAGTTTCTTTTGTGTGTTCTCTTCTTCCTATTCATACTCATTTTTTCATCTAGAATATACATTATGCGAGTTCTAATATTGTGCATCATCAAAAAGTATTCCACACAAAGGAACAATCAATACATATGAACACTAGTTGAAGATTACTCCGTACTATGAATCCTACTTCATTAATTTCTCATGGTTCCCACAATACTAGTTGTGGTGTTTACTTACTCATAATTTCAAGAACACAAGAAGAATTCACAGAAGAAAACATAATTATTACATACAAGAATGATAAGAAAAACTCTAAGATCTCACTTTGAATTGAAACTCTAAAAAGTGTGTGTAAAATTCTAAAGTCAATAATATGCCTTAGAACCTTCCATAATATGATACAATTTAAATTTAGAAAATAAAACAAATAAGAGTATTTATAGACTAAGCAAACCTATCCTAAACAAAATAGGTAATTTGGGTTTGTCACATCTGATGGAAGAAAGGTACGATCATGGTTATATACCACGATCCTCTTTTTCTTTTCATGGTTTGAACAAGGAATTTTCCATTTTTAGGTCTTCAATGGTATGGTTCTAAGTACGACTCCATGACATCAGCTAACGATCGTACAAAGTTGAAATCTAATCTTCTTCTATTTTAATTTCTACAAGCTCTACTTCTGGCCTCCATTTCCACGAACTCAAAGTACATCCTTCACACCTAATTACGATCATGGGAACACATTGTCTAATCTTATTTATCCATAGCTTCTAAAGGTATGATTCCAGGGCTTCATTCCTATGATCAGATGGTATGATTTTATGATCAATGTTTTATCGTATGATCTCTCATCTAAGTAACATATGAGAGTTACTTCTCTACTTTTTCCTACAATGCCCAAGTATGATCATGGTCGGATCGCATGATCATAAAAATAGTCGTCTGATGCCTTTCTTGTATAACGTCTAACACTCCACTCTTTTAGACATGTTTGAACTACAAACACCCAAAAACTAATTAAATCCTTATAAAAGAACCTTTATACTTACAAATGTTCATATTTATAAGCGTTTCAAGTGTCGTAATTTCATGGAACATAAATACCTTCAACTTATAATGTTTGAATGTCAACAAAATTATTATACTATAAATTTCGCTTAACCTAGAGAAATCCAAGAATACTACGACTGTCAAATTTTTGCAAAAACCTACTTTTAGCATGCATTGACAAAAACATAGTTCAACACCTTCAATAAACAAATGAAGTGTATCCACAAGCTAGTGGCCATAACACAACGTGTAACATCTCAGGTTTTGGTCCTTGGAAAATTCCTTGATTTTTAGCTTACTGCCCAACCTATGACTCACATTACGAGTCCAATGGTGTCATTACGACTCATAGGACCCCAAATAATAGGGTGACCAATTTGTTACCTAAGGTCTCTAACCTAAGTATGACTAGGACGTAACATGTTATACGGACTCTTTATGAGTCATACGACCCCTTTTGTAGCCAAACCATTGTATTGATCCCTTATTTCTAATGTTCCTACACTTTAATATCATGAGTTGTAAGATCAGAGTATGAGTCTGTAACACCCCAAAATTTTAGTCCATGAAATTTTTGACCTTTGAGCTCACTGCTCCGACGATGACTCTCTTAATGAGTCGTAACGTGATGTTACGGGTCATATGACTCAAACCATAGCATAAATAGAGGAGGTTTCATTTGTTTCTACCTTGATCATGAAAATACTAAATAATTTTAATGATTCTACATGAGTCATAAGGTACCAACCGTAGGGTGACCAGTATGTTACCCAAATATTTCTGTCTTGACTATGACAAAGACCCTACAAGTCATAGGGTCACTTAATGAGTCATAGTGCATAACTCATAGGGTCACCAGTGAAGGGAATTTGAGCTAATATCCAGAATACAAGTCACGGAGATAACTCGTAGCCAGATGTCATAAGTCATAAGGTGACCCGTGATGACTGGGCATCTTTTCTGCACTTTTATGTAGGGGCATTCTTGTTATTTCCATCTTTCCCCATTTAAGACCTATGACCATGAAACACCTTTGGGGATTTTTTTCATCTTTTATTAAATCAAAACACTCTCTCTACTCTCTCAAATCCCCAAGACAAGAACAAGCTAGGGTTTCTCAAGAATGAGCATATTATGGTCATATCGTGGTTTCTTCTCCATAATTGTGACACTTTTAGACAAGTTACTTTTTCCTAAGTCTTAATTTATCAAAAGCATTTTCTTATACTTGTACCCATGAGATTAAATTGATGTTTTTAGATGTGGGTTGAGGGTTATTAAACATTATTGAATTGATTGCTTTTCCCATGTCCTTTATGAATCATGTATGGTTTAAATTGATGGCTTTGAACATATGGGATGCATGGGCATGGTGAATGAGCTAGAGGGTTATGGTTTTCCCTAATTTTGTGAGTATGGATAATTAAATTTGTATAACCCCAACCCAATATTTTGAAATTGGCTTTTAATAAGAGTATATGTGTATTAAAATACTTTTCGAATAGTTGCATTATTTAAAATAGTTTTTGAAACATAATGGTTTGATTTAATGAACAAAGGGGCATGGTGTTCCCCCATATTGAATTATTGACAAAAGGGGGTTGTCTCCTAAAGTTAATAGAATTGTGCTGGCATGATGATGTTACCTTATAAGTGTAGCTGATAGGATGATACCAACAGTCTATGCCTTAAGGTGTATTATGGACTAATTAATAGGAATGCATGAAAAATGTTTTAATTGGGATTAAATTGGGTTGAGTAGCTAGGCCGTGAAAATGGAGGTCCCTAGGGACCAATACTGGAAACCATATTTGGGGTCTAAAGTGCCTGGGGTTTGAGTACCCATGCTTATGACCGGGTAGTTTGAGTCCCCCTTGTTAATAAATCGGGTGTTCATGTCAACCTTGATATATGATCGGGTGGTTTTAGTACCCCATGGTATATATGCACATATAATTATTCTCTAGTTCATATAACCATATGCACTGGGTCCCTTTCAGCGGGCAGAGCTGAGCCCATATAGCTTGTGGGTGCCTTTTTATGATAGTTGAGTTACACAATTGATCTTGGGTGTATTTATATGCCTAAGCACCATAATTTACCCATATTTTAGCTATGTTTTGAGAACAAAGTGCCTAGTTTCTTATGTTCTTCCTCTACTGTTATGTAATTGAGCTAACCTATGTGATTAGCATGATTTCAAGTGTTATTGAGGTAGATAAAGACACAATGGGACTACGGAATGTTGATGACAAATCACACAAGAGAAAAGTAGCTTGTTGGACCAAATGTGGCGCCTAGAAACTATAGACAAGACTAATTTGTCATTTGAAATTAGTTTTGGAACTTAGAAGGAAATTATGAGAGAAGAGATTACTAAAAAGACTTGATGCTGAAAATTTACGTATTCTATTCTATTCTGTAGTATTTTGAATTAGAGAAAGGCGGCTTAGAGGAGAGAAAAACAATGACTCTCACTTTGGACACGGTTTACACACCAAGATCATCTTTTATCTTTTGGTATGATGAATATGTCTACTGTGATTTTTGTTTTGTCCATGAGTAGCTAAACTTATTGGTTAGGGTTATGGAAACATTATAGCATACTATCTATTTCTATGGATTTTGAATTCATTATGCATTGATTCACTTATATCATGCTCTCTTCATTATTCTTGAATTCTCATGGTTGCAAATATAGGGAAGGTTCTATTGAAACATAACTTATTCAATAGAAAAATGAATGTTTGGAAAAGAGATTAGTGACAAGAAAATAGGGTTTCCAACCTTTATTTCACACGTTAATGCCTTAATAGGATTGACAACTTAGAGATTTCGTATAATTGTGTAAATACTTTTGATTTGAGAGAACTAAAGTGAATTAATCCTTGATGGTTGAGAAACACTTGGATTAAGATATTGAACACATTTCTCTATAAGTGTATGCATGTATGAATTCTTAACACCCATAGTTATAAAGTATTGAAAACTACAAGGAGGACATAACCCTATCTTGTTATTCTCTGTAATCAAATACTATTACATGTATTGGTTCATTGTTACACTGAAACTATTACTTCATACTTAAATCAAAACCCCCTTATTATGTTTTTGCGGAAATGAATGATTAAAAGTCAACTAATCTACATATTTCTAAATTAACACCACATTCCCTATGGGATTCGACCCCAACTAATTGGGTTCTATATTTGACAACGACCGCTTATACTCTTGTAAAAGAGTTGTAATTTGGGCGTATCAACAATCCAAGATAGTGTTTTACTCTCATGCTAAACCTTGTTCCCTATCCCATTATCTTATATATTTATATGTATATGCATGTGTGCATATAGTTCTGAATAATTTTGAATCAATTTGATCATGGGATTATTTTATTTGTTCCCTGAGTTATATGCTAGCACTCAAATTGCTAACCATCTTTGAACGCTGTATCCCCACACGATGTAGGAACCTGAGACACTTCTGCTTTTCCCATGTAGTGATGGGATTTTAGGATTACCAACAGTCAGCTTGAAGTGTTGAGCTTTCATTCTCCGTAAGATATTTATTTCATTGTTTTGCCTATGGTCATAGGCTTTTCTTTGGACTTGTTTTGGCTATCATTAGGGGCATATCTCAAATTAGATTGATTTTTGGTTTGGTTTGATTTAGAGGCTATGTGGATTATTGTGGACTAGGTATTGGTTATTGATTTATCTTAGACTTCTTGAGCCTGTCATTATTTATCTTATTATATATTCAAAATTTTTTCTTACTGTTAGCGTATTATGTTTTGTTTTAGTCGGTAAAGAGGGTGGTAGTTGGTCCTCGGTGGACTTGAGATGCCTGTCATGGACAATACCTAGTTTGGGTCATGACACATTGGTATCAGAGATAGGTTCATGGTCAATTGGCTGTCCGCAAAGCCATTTTCAAGTAGAGTCTCTTTTTTGGGCATGTAGTGCACCACACTTATAAGGGAGAGGCTATGAAGAATTTAAGAATATTTACCTTTCTTTTGTTTTAGTTTTTTGTTGTAGAGTCTAGGATGTTAACATCTCCTCTAATTTCCATTTGCTTAAATTTTGGGTAATACCTCCTAGAAGATCTGATGCTCGTAGAGGCTTCTCTTTCCCACCTCAGGAGAACATGACATAGACCCGCTCTAGGATCCCTTCTTCTGATTGCCCTCATGGAGTTCCACTAATCTTTTGTAGTCCTCCTCAGGCAGAGGGTGATTCTGCCTCAATGCCTCAAGGTGACGTGTCTAATGTTGAGTTTTTCCAGTTGAGTCAATTGCTTACTTAGTTGGTGACCTCTTAGTTACACCTGTCTGAACATGTTGCTCCTGTCACTCCCTTTGCTAAAGTTATAAAAGTTGGACAATTTATGAGGTTAAGTCCTCTAACTCTTACTGGTTCCAGGGTTGAGGAGGATTCTCAAAGGTTCATAGATAATATAGAAAAGATTTTTTGGGTGATACATTCTTATGACTCTGAGAGGGCAGAGTTCACTGCATATCAGCTGAAGGATGTGGTGTATCAATGGTATGAGGAGTGAGAGCTGTTGAGGGGTAAAGATGCTGACCCAGCCATGTGGGATGACTTCTCTAGTGCTTTTCTTGATCGCTTCTATCCTCAAGAGTTGAGGGAGGCAAAATATGAGGAGATTGTGAATTTTAAACAAGGCAGGATGACTATGAAACAATATGCCTTTAAGTTTCATCAGTTATTCTGCTATGTTTCAAAGTTGGTGTCTTCTATGAGGGATAAGATAAGAAAAATTTGTTTGGGCTTTTCTTGGGTGTTGGTGTTGGAGTGCAAGGCTTCCTTACTAAATAATGACATAGACATCTCTAGGATTGTTGTGTATATGCAATAGGTTTAGGAGGAAAAAAAGAAGCACGCTGAGATACGGGAAAGGCAGAGTAGAAATTTAGGTATTTCGAGTAGGGTGAAGGTCAATATAATAATGGTAGAGATGGCAGACAGTGGTCCAAGAAGAAGTGGGAAAATTCTAGTTCATATTCTATGGGTAGTGCTCATATACTAATGAAACACCCTAGGTTTTGATCCTTAGAATTTTCCTGAGTTCTTGTCTTTTGGACATCATACGACTAGGGGATACTAGTCGTATAATTGGGTACAATTTGGTAGGTCTTGGTTGTATGTTAACCATTGTAGATTGGTTGGTTTCAGTCCAAGGTACGAATGGATCATACTAGTCGTATGTTAGGGTACTAGTAGTATGATGCCAATCGTATGCTGCCCTATGTCTAACCTAAAAGAGTCTATTCTGCCTAAGGCCCTGATTTAGGGTACTAGTCATGGGTACGAATTGGCCTTGATGGTTGTATGTTGGATAGTGTTGGAATGGAAAGGGAGGCCTAGGGTACGAGATAAGGGTACCACTCGTACCCTAGGGTATGATTTGGGGAGGGGGTGGTCATACCCTCATTCGGGAGTTTTGTATAGTTTAAGTTGGTGGTAATCTAGACATTTCCCCTCTTAACCTCTTTAGTCCCCAAGACTTATAACACTCTTGGGATATCATTCACCCTACTATTTTAATCTTAAACACTTAGAAACTCTCTCAAATTCTCTCAAGGCTCTTGGGTCAACGAAGGTTAGGGTTTCTTCAATAAAGTTAATAGATCTTACAAGGGTGGTTCATCTCCGTCATCTTTCTAATCTAAGGCATGTTTCTCCTCCCTTATTGTCAGTTCCAACTAAATCTATGTTTTATCACTACCAGAAATTAGATCTATGGTGACAGTTACAAAACCGTTGCAATAGTCCAAAAAACTGTTGCCATAGACCTATCACAACGGTTGTACAAACGTCCCATAGGTGGTGTTACGATAGGTCTATTGCAACGGTTTCTACAACGGTTGTCTAAACCGTCGCCACAGGTAGAGCTATGATGACGGGTTTAGGCAACCGTCGCCATAGATAGACCTATTGCGACGGTTATTTTTTGACTTATTGAGATGCCTATTATCATCTATTGCAAAGGTTACAAACCGTCGCATTAGAAGCTATTGCGACGGTTACTAACTGTTGCAATAGCAACTATGACACTTTTGTTGTTCTATTGCAACACTTTTTGACTACCTATTACAACTATTTCATTACTTATTGGAGCACTTATTTTCATCTATTGCAACAATTACGAACCGTTGCAATAGACTTTATTTCAATGATTACGAACCCTTGCCATAGGATCTATTACGACGCTTTTGTTATTTTGCTGTAACGCTTTATAAATTATAACACAATATATACACATCACAAAACAAAATCATCTATTAATAATCTCATAATTCAAAATATGCAACAAGATAGTAATTTAAACCCAGAAGTAAAATGTAATCAAGTCTAAATGATTAGTTAAGTTCTTACATACTAGCAAGTTCAAGTCGCGATAAGTTTCAAGAAATTCAACACAAAACTATTGATATTAGAGCATTTATCCACAACCCAAAAATCTTCTCAAGTAAGGTTAATGTCTTCATCATTTTCTTCATCTCTTTCTTCATTTTGGACACCTATATAAAAAGAGAACAAATAATATAAATTAACACTTAAATGACAACATAAAAAGGACTACATTGATGACAATATTGATCCCTACAGTTTTAGTCCTTTGGACAGACAAGAAATCAGAGATGCTTTGACGATAAAGCAGAACCATAGATTGAAATATATTACATTCATGTAAGAATAAACTTTCAAGTAGAGGACATTTTGAGATGAAGCAACTTGTGAAATGTTCCTCTTTTGTCCCACTAAATTCAATGGGAAGACACAATCACATTCAACTCACATAATTATTATAGGGAAGCTTTACATTATTAAAAAGAAAGCAAAAACGAAAAAACTAGAAGCAAATGACAGAATCTCAAAGAAGTGGAAAGCAAAATAACTACATATATGAGCAACAGAAAGATACTCATATCAAGAAATATATCCTAGGAGTTGGTAGAATATCTGTTCTGAAGGTAAGACAACACGTCAAAACTATATACTTACACTCTGCAGATTAAATTACGTCCCAAGAATATTCTTAATGTGAGTTAAAAATAGGCACCAGTACCAAAAGAAGCGCACGTCAAATGGAAAATAAAAATCACAATCCCAAAATTTAAAGACGCTGTAGCAGAAAACTACAACTTTTTATACAAGAAAATTGCTGCTTCATATCAATAATGATTAAAAGCAATCTAAATAGTAGGAAAAAGGATTGCAGTACTTTTATATCACACAGACATTTAAAAATAAGCACGGTTATTCAAGTGGTTCGAAGTTAGGAATCAGTGTAGGAGAAACCATGTATAAAGCAGCGGGATACTTCGACAAATGTACATAGTAAAATCATAACTAGCATATTTACCACCACCCCGTTTCCCAATATTCTTGCTTATCTAATGGTTATAAAGTGATGCTGAATGATTTCCAAATGGCATTTAACATGTCCCATGTGTATGCACACAATTCTCCCTGTCTTAACATTTATTAGAGCACATCAAATATTCTTTTCTTTTCTATTTCAGATTCTTTTTCCTTTACGATGGTTCAAAACAGTTATCAAAATCAATAATCCATCTAATTCAAGGTAATTCCAGCATAACTACTCATATGAACATGTATATTTTGGCACGAAAAACAAACCAATCCATAAGAGAACATCTCACTAATATCCACAACCAAACCATTTACAAGGAACAACAGATATAGCAGCTGAATACATATTGTATAAAGGAAGAAAATACTAGAAATACCAACATAGGAACACTAAACAGTACCAAAACAAAAATCCTAGCTGCAAACCAAAAGAAAGAAACAATCTTTCTTCTAATCCACTACCTATAATCCACCAAACATAAAAAATCTCACATCTTCACCAGAAGAAAGAAACAATCTTTCTTCTAATCCACTATCCATATAATTCACTAGAAACAAGTGCATTCACAATTCTAAACACTCAAAACCATCAAAACATACCCAGTATACTCCAAAACTGCATCAAAATATACCCAGTATACTCAACAACATCAAAACATAGCCAGTATCCAAAAGAATCTTGATTGTTACTACTAACAGATCAAGAAACAGAAACTGACCTTGATTGTTACTACAAACAGATGTATGATTTTTTGGTTGATTAGCAAGCGCTTCTCCTGACGAATGAACATTGAATCCTAGAGCAGTAGAGCCCTCCCACTTCCCAGAGCAAGAGTAGGTAGGATCCAATAGTAGAGCATAATACGGCCTAGAAGAGAGTATGATACACCTATATTATCATCAAACAAATTTAATTGCTTATAAGAATATTCAAAAACACCTTCCAAGACTAAATATGGATCCAGTCTTCATTTACAACAATAATTTAAAATCTTCTAAGAATCCAAATTCATTATCAATAGAGGAGAATTAAGAAAATCAAGAATGTTGCCTTATTTCATATTGAACACACCGACTATCACTATCCACAATACTCCAAGAACCACAATTGATTAGTCAATACTTCATCTGTAAGTACTTTCATCCTGCTTGGAGCTCAGTCAAATGTATCACCTTCTTTGGACTAATTTACTTGAGTTGCTTTTCTATTTTCTGTGTCCTAACTCTATTTTTTTTTGCTTTTGTTCATTTCCTATAATATCTAAACTGGGTTGGATAGTCTTCAGCTTAAGGCACAATATTTTAAATTCCAAGCCAATCCAGAGGGCCCAACATTACAATTGTAGTCCTCAACTAACTTAAACAAAATGAGGTATTAAGCACAGCAAAAGGTAGTACAAAGTATTAGCCATGGGTTCAAACAAACCCAATAGCTTTTGCTGGGATCACGTACTACTCGTCTCAGGAATTCATTAGATATGTTTGAATGTTTAATGGTGGAATCCGGTAACTAAGATGAACTATTGGGTTAGGTGACAAATTCAAAACCTATAAACTTCAAATCCTATTGCCAGTAACTAAGATGAACTATTGGGTTAGGTGACAAATTCAAAACCTATAAACTTCAAATCCTATTGCCATATATATATATATATATGCATATAATACTTGAAGCAGAATCATAAGCATGTCAAAGTCGAACATATTTACAGCAGAATTCCAGTTTTGCAGCTATACTTTGACAGTACGATAAGTCCAAAATACATATTACTGGAGCACTGGTGTTCTTTTATTACCAGAGAAATGGTCCTATAGGCTAGTAATAGAAGATAAAACCCGAACAGAAAGTAAGTTCCATCACCAGTCAACTTGCAGTTATATAATTTGACAGTCAAGTTAAGCCTAAAATTCATATTAATAGAGTAATGGAGTCATAGCCTCCTAATAGAGCATTAATCCAGAAAAGTAAGAAATTTCATCTTAAAAAACACGCAAAAAGATTCCAAGAAATCCTAGCATGCTCCGTACCAACATGAATATCACGCTTTCTTTTACATACTGAATTACTAGAGAAAGTATTTTTTCTTTTCAATTTCTTTCTTTCTTTTGGATTAAGTTTTCTTCTTCTTTCTTATGCATGTCTGTCCATGAGCACTTGTAAATTGGGAAAAATGCTAGCTTATAAATTTCATCATGAAATTACATCGAAAAGTGAAAACAAAGGCATGTTTTTAATAGCAGAACCAGAACATCCTTTCAACGGGCTCCACCTGGACGGCTGGGTTCAAGTTTGATCCGCTTTCCAGCTATGTCACTATGATTTAAAGCTTAAGTAAGAGCTGCATCATATCCTCTTACATTGTATAATTTGATGAACTTACGATGAAATTTATGTGGCGTTTATCTGATCTGCATTTTACATACAATATGATTTAGTGGTGCTTAAAAGTTCTAGAATTCTGGAGAGACAGAAGAGCAACCAAATAATATTGCATTAACAGTGAACAATTAAGTAAAAGTGATACCTCTTTGACTTCCCCATATGCTCCAAAGATTTGCCGAATATCCTCATTGGATACCTATGAATCCAAGTTGAACACAACAAGAGTTCCTTGATTAATATCTCTCTCTGATGGATTTTCCTGGATGGAGCAATAAAGAACATTAGTTAGAATTGTCCTTCCATGTTTGCATGTCTACATAATATGGATTCAAACCTTAGGAATAGAAAAATGAATGTCGATATTTATTCATCTCAAGTACTTATTTTGTAGAGAACACATTGCAGTTCGAGCAACTCAGATGTCATAGTAATATATCATCATAAAGCCCCTATACTTGCATGCAGTTTACAGGGTTCTGATATCACCAAATTGTTTCAAAAATGATATAGTAATAATAGGTTAGATGTCTTCCATCAGCATCAATTCAAATCAAGGACTCCAGCGACGAAAGAAGTGAAAACCCTCTTTAAAAATTAACAGACAAACACAAAGCAGAGATACAGAAAAAGAGATAGGAAACAGGTCCAGAGAATAGAAGCATCGGTTGAATATAATACACAGAGGCTAAAGTAGCAGATCACTGGTCAAATGCTTCAACTTCTTTTTGTTAGGCAAAAGAACAAAAAGATAAATAAATAAACATCCAATCTAACTAGAATAAGGTTCAGTCATCTATTTTTATTTTGTCTTAATTCCATTCGACCAAAATGTATGACACCTCTAAGCCCGGTAATAGGTGATCAGAGAAGATAGATCAGGAGGGAAGGCAACCCGATGCACAAATCATAAACCTCAAGGGGTGTGGTGTAAACAGCCTACCCTGATGCAAGCATTAGTGGCTGCTTCTACGGCTCGAACCCTTGACCTATAGGTCACATAGAGACAAGTTTACTGTTCAAGCATATGAAGTCATCCAATAGAATATATTCCTAGAACAAACAGAATGAACAAGCATGACTACAAAATAAAAACCCATGAGAAACATGATTCAAAACGGGTAAGTATCAGAACTAAAATGTTAAGTCCTATTCATTGTGATTTGCCTAATAACACCAGATAGAACTCATTCAATAAGAAAATCTTGCTCAATAAATATGTATTAATTTATATAGAAGAGCTACATATTAAGAAAGATCTTTTTGATCAGTTACATGTCATAAAAAGTTCAGCACAAAACTTCCTTAGAACCCGAAAGAATAAAAAAATAAAATTAGTACATTCATCTTTATAGCTGGAAATGAGTCATTCACATCGGTACTTGAGCATATATTAATTAAAAAACAAAATATCTATCCTCAGACGTTTCAACGAAAGTATAAACTGACATGAAAAATTAGTAAAATACCATCAGGAGTAACAAAACTTGAACCACATACCTCCTCAATCTCACTCTTATTTTTACTCGCATACCCCCTTAATATCCCAACTGTTCGAGCCAACAAAACTCTAACAACAAAATTGGTAAATTCCTCAGATCTTGCTATTTTAGGTTACTATTTCAAACTCCTAGTAAGTTCATTAGAACCACACTGCAAAAACCCCTTTAAATCCTTAGACACAACACTAACAGTGTTAGAACAATCAGAAGCCATTTAAGATAGTGTGATAAAAGCTCGCAAAAGCCTCATGAACCTCTTTAAACAAAACTCCTTAGAGATTAAATTAAGCGAAAAATGAATCTTTAAAGATACCCATAGTTTAGAAACCCAAAAAGAACACCAAATTCAAGGAAATACAGAATACCGACAATCAAAATTAGAGAAATTAATAGAAAATATAGTTGAAATACCGAACACGCACAAGTAATGAATCTCACAAGATCAATGATATACACAATTAGTGAAAACCCCACAAACAAAGTAGGAAAAATAAAGGTCCAAAAAATGTAAATTTCCACTAATCGCAAAAATCAATCGAACAAACTTACATAAAACCAAATTAGCTCTAATCGCAAATTGCCTCATAACTATGTTGTTTTCCCTTTCTTCTTTTCCCCTAATCGCAATCGCAGCTCACCACCGGCATCGGCACCTCACAAAATATTAAAATTGTACTTTTACAGCCATCGTTTGTATTGAAATATTTAAGTACTTACTAGTACTGGATCAGAGTAGAGGCAACATTGAGATGTTTTATTAACAAAATATTTTATTTTTGGCGTACTGAATAAAAGTGGCAATGAAAATAGAGGGAATAAAATTATAAGTGTTGCAATAGCTTATTTCATTTACCTATTGCAACGCTTAATATCAAAAGCGATGGTTATAGGGTTAAATTATAGCTAAAAGAACAATTATTTTTGGTATCGCTTGAAAGTGTTACAATAGACCACATATTGCAACACTTTGTTAACCATCACCAAAAAGTTTGTTGCCATAGGGGTAATTTATAGTAGTATTTGTATGATTTTCATGGCCTAATTGTGGTATGGTTTTAGGTTTTGAATATATGTTAGGGGTTTTGGTTATAAATGGTTTGGTTATGGTTTTCCTATGTTTTAATTAAGGCCTTTATATTTTAATGGTGGTTTAAACATGTGGTTGGATGAGGATGGTTAATTGGTAATTGGTTTTGGTTTAGAAAACTATATGCCTCAACATGTTTGATAAAATGACAATAAGAATGTTTTTACTATATTACTGAACTTTCATTGAAAACTTTGCATGATATAAAGTGGTAATGGAACCAAAACTGGTTTGGATGATCTTTAATAGTTGAATGGTAAGGTCTTAGTAGTCGTGTTTATGGATTAACTGAATACATTTGTGGGGTACATAGGAATCCCCTAAGGAAACTTAATAATGATCATCTTGTGGGATCATGGGAATCCTCCAAGCAACTTTACAATGTAGTCTATGGATACCTTGGAATCACTTCTTTAAAAAGGATGGCTAAGGACATTACTTGCAAGCTATGCTTGGTATGATGATACCACTACTTATAACCTTGGTTAATTATAAATGAAATTAGTGGTTTGGTTATGTGATAATAGTTTAAATTAGGCAACGGTGGGGTATGATAGCTAACCGTGAAGGTGTGAGTCCAATGGACGGACACTAGAAACTTATGTTTTTTGACATGAGGATTGGTCATGGTGACCATAAATAATACTTATGGGGTACACGATAATCCCCAAAGTAACACTTGTATATATGTATCATAGAGAGAGAGTGGTATAAGAGAATGCCCTACTCCTATGGTATCTTCGGTTCGTGAGGCTACATACATCAGGGCTTGTTTAGTGGGTAACACTGGACCCATATGGCTCGTGGGTGGATCTAGGATGGTTAATTGACATATTCCCATGTTAATAGTATAAAGGTATGCAAAACCCGGCTCCCTCTCCTAGTATAGATAGATAAATATATGTAAGGTTGTGTATATATATGGTTATTTACATAGTCTTAAAGGTCGACATTATTTTATCCTTATCCTGAGTATATGATAGCGTTCACCTGCTAACCTAGGATTTCTAGTCCTTGAAAATTTTGGACCTTTGGGCTCATTTCTTAGATGACGACTCTCTTAACGAGCTGTAACATGACATCATGGGTCATATAAATAAAACTATAGCCTGACTAGACTAGGTTACCTTTGTTTCTGCCTTGATCGTAACTATACTCAAAGCATCGTAATGACTTTACACATGTTGTAAGGTACCTACCATAGGGTGACCAGTGTGTTATGCAAACATTTATCTTCTTGATTATGACTAGGAACCTACGAGTCATAGGGTCACTTGACGAGTCATAGTGTATGACTCATAGGATCACTTGTGGAGGTCCCTTGAGCTATTCTCCAGCTATGAGTCATGGAGACGCTTCTCTGCCAGACATCACAAGTCATATGGTTACTGATGACAACTGGGTGTCTTTTCTGCCCTTTTAAGTGGGGCATTGTTATCATTTCCCTCTTTCCCCACTTAAGACCCACAACCATAAAACATCTTTGGGAATTATTTTAATCTTTTATCAAATCAAAATGCTCTCTCTACTCTCTAAAATCCCTAAGATAAGAACAAGCTAGGGTTTCTCCAGGTTGAGCATCTAGGGGTCAATTCACAGTTTCTTGTCCATAATTGTGACACTTTAAGGCATGCCACTCTTCCTCAAGTCTTAATTTATCAGAATCATATAGTTATACTTGTACCCGTGAGATTAAGTTGATGTTTTTAGATATAGGTTGGGGGTTATTAAACATTATTGAATTTATTGCTTTTCCTATTGCCTTTATAAACCATGTATGGTTTGAATTGATGGCTTTGAACATATGGAGGTGCATAGGCATGATCAATAAACTAGGGGGTAATGGTTTCCCCAAATTTTGTGAGTGTGCATAACTAAATTGGTATAACCCAACCCAATTTTATGAGTATGCATAACTAAATGGCTCGGGGTTTGAGTCCTCTTACTTGTGATAGGGTGGTATGAGTCCCCCTTGTTAACTGATCAGGTGTTCATGTCATCCTTGATATATGGTCGGGTGTTTTGAGTCCCTCATTGTACATATGTACATTTTATTATTCTCTAGTTCGTGTAGCTACACGCGCTGGGGCCCTTTCAGTAGAGAGAGTTGGGCCTATATAGCCTGTGGTTGCCTTTTTATGATCGTTGAGGTACACAGTTCAGACTAATGTTTTATTCTCATACTAAACCTTGTTCCCAATCCTATCATCTTATATATATTTTTATATAAAAATATGCATATGGTTTTGAATGATTCTGAACTTATTTGATCATGGCATTAGTTTATCCATTCCTACAGTAAATGCTAGCACTCAACCCACTATCTTTGGATGTTGTATCACCAAGTGATGCAGGAACCGAAGGCACTTTTACTTTTTCCTGTGCAGTGAGAGGATTTTAAAATTACCAACAGTCAACTTGAAGTACTGATCTTCCATTCTCTGAAAAAGGATTTTTCATGGTTTTATTTCCGTTGGTTGAAGTCTTTTCTTTGGACATATTTTGGCTATTATTCAGGGCATGACCTCATCTTAGATTGATATTTGTTTCAGTTTGGTTTAGAGGTTTTATGGATTACTGTGGACTAGGTATTTGTTATTGATGTATGTTAGACATTTTAATCCTATCCTTATATATCTTATTATATGTTCAGAATTTAGTCACTGTTAGCGTATTGTGTCTTTTTTGACTAGGTAAAAGTGGTGGTCTTCGATCCTTGACAGACTAGAGATGCCCATCACGACTAGACCCTGGTTCGGGTCATGATAGAGTAGTAGTGCATGAATCACAGTTAGACTAGTGTGGGTGTCTTATGCTACTATACAAACTATGACTCGTTATGATGAGTCATAGCATGACCTCACGAGTCGTAGGGTAACCTATCATCACTGCTAATAAATTTTCATCTTTTAATTAAGGTCACTTGGGACATTTACCTTCTTCCCTACTTAGACCCCAAGTCCATAAAACAACAAAAATGGGGTTGTTCCCATTTTTAACAATCAAATACATATGCTCTTTTTTCTTACATCCCTGATTCAAGAACAGTAGGGTTTCCAAGGAATTTGAAATTAGAGCTTCCAAGGGTTAATTTTATTCCATAATTATTGATATCTTAGGAATGTTAATCTTTCCCAAATCTTTTTTCATAAATCATGTGATTTAAATTTTTATTCAAGTGGTTTTGAATGCTGGCTTTGGAATATGGGTTGAGGGTTTTGAATGATTGTTTTCTTAAATGATGTTCCCATGATTTATATGAAATTGTTCATGCATTATTGATGGTTTTTAACTTGTGGGCGCATAGGCATGGTGAATAAACTAGGGGGTCATAGATTCTCCAATTATGTGGATTCTGATAATTAAATTGGTGATAACCTTAACCCAATCTTGTGAAACTTGCATTGAACATGAGAATATATACATTGAAAATGCCGTTGGAACTATTGCATAGCATAAAAGGCTAAAGAATCAAATTTGATTTAATGAAAAAAGAGGTACGTGGAAATCCATCAAATTGATTTAATAAAAAAAGGGTTGTGGCACTTCCCCACCCCGATGTAATAAACAAATGGGGTCGAGCCATTTCCCCAAGTTAATAAAATTGCAATGGCATAATTATAAGCTTGAGGGCTTAAGGGTGTGATGATACCTATAGTATTCCTTAGTGGTCAATTCCTTGGTTAGATGGATGGGTTATGTGAAACTTTTTTTATTTAGGATTATCTAGCTAAGCCATAAAGTGGAGGCCCTGAAGGACCGATACCTGAAACTCGCATTTTTCGGTGTGAGGGTTGGTCTTGATCACTGTGTGCATTGTTCACACTAATGATATTGATTTGTATCATGGATTGATGTGGGGTTTAGGTATTTTCTGGTCTTCCTTGATATCTTTAGTTTGTGCGAATAATATGTACTAGGGCCTTTTCAGCAGTGGGAATTGAACCCATATAGTTCGTAGGTGCCTTTTTATGATGGTTAAGCTACGTAGTCCCTGATAATTTTTTACGTTCATGCTAAGACTTGTTCCCTATCCCAACATGGTTTATATATGTTTATGATTATGTGCAAATGATTTTGGATGATTTTGAATTGATTTGGTCATAACATTATTTTGAAGCTTCCCTAAGTTACATGGCAGCACTCACCTCGCTAATCATCTCCCGATACTGTATCCCTTTGTGATGCATATGTTGGAGACACTTCTACTTTTCCTTTATAGTGATAGGCTATTCTTGGATTTTTTGTAAGTCAGCTTGAAGTGGTAAGTCTATTTCTTCCATAAGGCCTATTAGTTCTTAGTTTATTTTGTGTCATAGACTATTTATCATGATTTATTTTATCTATCATCAAGGGCATGTTCTCATTTAGATTGTTTTTTAATAATAGAGGCTTCAAGGATTACTGTGGATTTGGGACGTCAGTGAATTCATGGAGCTTTCCTTATTATTAGTTATTTTATCTTGTTATGTTTTCAGAATTTATCTGCTGCTAGTATGTTGTGTTTTTTTTGACTAGGTAAAATGGGTGGTCTTCGATCTTCAGCAAACATGTTATACCCATCATGGCCAGGCCCTAGTTTGGGTCGTGACAAGGTTAGTGTCAGAGCCCTAGGTTTCATGGTCAACTGGGTGTCCACAAAGCTGTTTTAAGTAGATTTTCTTTTATGGGTGTGTAGTGCGCCACACTTATAAGGGAGAGGATATGAGGAATTTAGGAATGTTTTCCTCTCTTATGTTCTACTTATAGGATGTAGAGTCTAAGATATTGAAATCTCTTCTAATACCCATTTGTTTGCATTTTAGATAATGCCTCCCAAAAGATCTGATGCTTATGGAAACTCTTCTATCCCACTTAAGGACAATATAGATGGAACTCATCCTGCGTATGAGGTATAGACTCAATCTAGGGCCCTTTCTCCTGATTGCCCCGTGGGGTACCATCGTTTCAATTTTGTCCTTCACAAACTTCTCAGGGCAATGTTTCTAATGTTGAGTTTTGTAGCTAATCTATTTTCTCACTCATTGGTTCTCGTGTTACTTCCATCACTCCATCTTTTAAGGCCATAAGAGTTGTATAGTTTATGAGGTTGAATCCTCTAACTTTCATTGGTTCCAAGGTTGAGGAGGATCATCAAGGGTTTAGAGATGATATGAGAATATATTCTAAGTGATGCATGCTTCTGACTGTGGGGGTGTAGATTTCATCACATATGAGTTGAAGGATGTGGCATATTACTGGTGTGAGAAGTGGGAACAATTGAGAGGGGATGATGCTGAGCCAACTATGTGGGATGACTTCTCAAATGCCTTTCATTATTACTTCTTTTCTCATGAGTTGGGGAAGGGAAAAACTGAGGATTTTGTGAATTTGAATCAAGGCAGAATGATTGTGAGGGTTAAGATAAGGAAATTTGCTCTGTATTTGGTGTCCTCTACGAGGCTTAAGATGAGGAAATTTGCTTTGGGTTTGTTTTAGGACTTGGTCTTGGAGTGAAGGGATGCTTTGCTGAATAATGACATGGATATCTCTAGACTTGTGGTGTATATGTAACAAGTTGAAGTGGAAAAAAAGAAACAAAGAAAAAGAGGGGAAAGAAAAAGAAAGAAATTTAGCTATTCTAAGTAGGGTGGAGGTCACCTGAATAGTGGTAGAGATGGCAGGCAGTGGTCTAAAAAAAGTTAGGAAATTTTGGTTCTTATTCTTTAGCTAGTGATCCATATTAATAGTCATTCGGTGATCACCACTTTTAGAGAAATAGTGGGTTTAAGGCATAAGGTTCCTAATATTAGGTCGTGCGGGGAGGGGGTAGTGTACTCCATCATATCCTCCTTGCAGATTTTGTGGACAGTTGCATCATGTTTTCTGTGATGAGGGGAAAAATATGTGTTTCAGTTTAGCCAACTTGGCTATATTAAAAAGAATTGTCCTGTGGGCTATATTGCTATTAGAGCTAATAAAATTTTGATTACTACATCTTCAGGTCCGACACTGAAGGGTGGTTTTTCTTGTACAGGCACTGGTCGTAATCGTTTATATAGTTTTGCCACCTGTGTGGAATTTGAGGCTTCTCTTGATGTTTTCACTGGTATGTTACAACTTTCTCTCCTGATGTGTATTGTCTACTTCATCTAGGGTTTACTCTTTTTTATATGACCCCTTGTATGTCTATCTATTTTGATTTTGCTCCTGATTGTATTTCTATTTTCTTTTCCATTTCTACCCCGATGGGTGACTCTATTATAGCTAGAAGGTAGGTTTTGTATGGTATCTATCTGTGGTAGAGAGACATTGTTGGATTTGATAGAGTTGGATATGTTAGACTTTGATGTTACTTTAACGATGGATTGACTCCATTCGTGCTATGCATCTCTTGATTATAGAACCCAAAGGGTCAATTTTCAATTTGTGAATGAACCAATGATTAAGCAAGGAGGTAGTTCCTTAGCACTTAAGGGGAAGTTCATTTCTTATCTAAGAACTCAAAAATTAATTTCCAAGGGCTGTCTATATCATCTAGTTTGGGTTAAGGAGTCTATTTCTTAGGTCCATTCTTTGCAGTCTGTCCTTGTATTCAACGAGTTTCCTGAAGTGTTTCTCGATGATGTTCCTTTTGTTTCTCCCTACAAGGAAATAGACTTTGGGATTGATCTACTACTGAATACCCATACTATCTCTATCCCTCCTTACTAAATGGCTCCGACTGAGTTGAAAATCTTAAGAAGCAGTTGAAAAATCTTTTTCATAAGGGTTTTTTCCCTTGTGTTTCTCTGCGAGGTGCTATTGTATTTTTTGTGCGTATTAAGTATGGGTCCCTTTAAATATATATAGACTATTAGTAGTTTTATTAAGTGACGGTAAAGAATAAGTATCCTCTTTCTTGGATTGATGACCTATTTGACCAGCTTTCAGGTGCTAAGTACTTTTGTAAGATTGATCTTTGGTCAGTTTATCATCAGTTGAAGATTAGGGTGTTGGCAATCCCTAAGACCGCTTTTTGAAACTACTACGGCCACTATGAGTTCTTGATGAAGTCCTTTGGTTTGACTAATGCCCGATGACATTTATGGATCTTATGAATTGAGTATTCTATTAGTTTTTGGATTTGTTCATCATTATGTTTTTTGATGACATGTTAGTATATTTTAAGAGTGAGGATGTTGTAGACTCTTAAGAATCAATGATTATATGCTATGTTTTCAAAGTATGAGTTTTGGTTAAATGCTGTTACTTTTCAGGGTCATGTTATTTCTAGTGAGGAGATCATGGTGGATCCATAAAAGGTTGAGGCATTTAAGAAGTGTCCTAGACCCACGACTCTAACCAATATTTGGAGTTTCTTTGGTTTAGCCGGGTATTATAGAAGGTTTATGGAGAGTTTCTCATTGATCGCTACTCCATTGACTAATTTGACTCAGAAAAAGGTAATGTTTCTGTGGTTCGATGTTCGTGAGGTTAGTTTTGAGAATTTGAAGGATAAGTTGAATTTAACTTTGGTTTTGAACCTACCTAAGGGTACTGATGGCTTTGTTGTTTATTGTGACATATTCTTTGTAGGACTAGTTCATGTTTTAATGTAGTATGGTAAGTTTTGGAGCATGCCTCTAGGCAACTTATGGTGCATTAGAAAGATTATCCAACTCATGATTTGAAGTTGTTGGATGTGTTTTTTGCTTTGATTATTTGGCGTCATTACTTATATGGGGTTCGTATTGAGATATATTTTGAACATAAAAGCTTGTTGAATGTGTTCACCAAAAAGGAGTTGAATCTCAGGCAAACAAGATGGCCTGAGTTGCTCAAGGATTATATTATATGTCTTGTTATCACCTAGGTAAAGCTAATATGGTTGCTGATGCTCTTAGCAGGTTTTCATTGGAAACTTATATCATGTTGATAGGGAATAGTGAGGTCTGGTGAACGATATTCACCATTTTCCTAATCTTGGAGTTAGTCTTCTAGATTCCGAGGATGGGGGTGATCATTCAAGAGGTGGTAAAGTCTTCTCTTGGTACTGAAGTAAAGGAGAAGCATATTTTGGGTCCTATCTTGATGCATATTAAGAATGATATGGGTCAGCAGAAAGTCATGGCTTTTGATATTGGTAGTGATGGTATCCTGAGGTACCATGGTAGATTATGTGGTCTTGATGTTGATGGGATGCGAGAGAGAATCTTGGTTGAGGCTCATAAGTCAAGGTACACGGTTTATCCTGGTTCGATAAAGATATACCATGACTTGAAGGAGAATTATTGGTGGAACAATATGAAAAGAGATGTGGTAGTTGGTTTTACATTTGCCTCTCATTAAGTTCACTTATAATCATAACTATCATTCTCGTATACAGATTACCCCATTTAAGGCTTTGTATGATGGGTGATGTCGTTCCCTATTGGGTGGTTCAAAGTTAACGAGACTACATTTTTTGGTGTTGAATTAGTTCATCAGGCCATAGAGAAGGTGAAGGTGATTATAGATAGGCTTAAGACCGCCCAAAGATACCAAAAGTCCTATGTGGATGTGAGGCGTAGGATTTAGAGTTTGATGTTGGTGATTGAGTATTCTTGAATATGTTTCCCATGAAAAGGGTGATAAGGTTTGAAAAGAAGGGGAAGCTTAGTCCCTGTTATGTTGGTCCGTACTTGATTTTGAGGAGAGTGGGCAATGTTGGAGTTGGAGTTGCCTTTGAGTTTGGGTTTTATCCATCAGTGTTTCATGTTTCAATATTGAAAAAGTGTGTAGGTGGTCCTTTCTTGGTTGTTCCTTTGGTGAGTGTTGGCATTTCAGATTCTTTTTTGTATAAGGAAGTCCCAGTTAAGATTTTGGATACGCAAGTCTATCATTTGAGGACAGAGGATGTGGCTTTGGTGAAGGTTCTACAGTGGAATCATAAGGTTGAAGAAGTTACTTAGGAGGCTAAAAAGGATATGAAGTCTAAGTATCCATTCTTATTCCCCGTTCGGACAGTCGGTGTATTCGTAAACATCATTGTTTTTTTGACTTTGTTAAAGGAAATTGTGGTTGCATTTCAATGTTAAATCATGCTAATGAATTCCTTGACTCATCATTCAGGTACGAATGATCCTAGGTGGTAGAATGTAACACCCCATTTGAAAATTCCTTGATTTTTAGCATACTTCCCAACCTACAACTCATCTTATGAGTCATAAGGGTCATTAAGGGTCGTAGGACCTCAAATCATAGGGTGACCACTGTGTTACGTAAAGTCTTTAACCTGTGTACGACTAGCTCATAATAAGTCATATGGACTTGTTACGAATCGTAGGCTTCCTTCTACAGCAAAACCAGTGTAATGATCCCTTGATTCTGATATGCCTACGATTGAACCTCACTATTCTTAAGACTGAAGTACGAGTCGTAAGGTACAAATCATAGTCAGAACAATGTGGGTACCTTACGCTGCAGTCCAGATAGGCGACCTGTTGTCACTGGAGACAAATTTTTAGCTTTAATTAAGGGTACTTTGGACATTTCCCCCATTCCCGTACATAGTCCTTACGTCCATAAAACAAAAAAAGGGTTATTCCCATCTTTTAACAATCAAATACATACACTCTTTTTAATTAAATCCCTAAGTCAAGAACACTAGGGTTTCTAAGGAATTGTCAACTAGAGCTTCCAAGGGTTGATTTCTCTACATAATTCTTGACATCTCAGGGTTGATGTCCCAACTTGGATTGTTTTCGGATAGTAGAGGCATTGTGGATTACGGTGGATTGGGATGTTAGTGAATTCTTAGAACTTTCCTTATTATTGGGTATTCTATCTTTTTATATGTTTGGAATTCATCCGCTGCTATAATGTTGTCTCTGGTCCTCAGAAGACTAAATACTCCCATCACGAATAGTCCTTGGTTCAGGTCATGACACGAAGGGATCAAGACATTACATCATACTATCAGTTGATGACCCAATCCTTAAACAATTGATACTTCATAACCAGACAACTAGAATATAATCTCTATGTCCTTACGTAAATAAAGTCCAAATACTCAGCATATGTAATGTCTATTAAGAATGGGGCTAAATCAAATCTCTCACTCTCATAAAGAAGTCAGTTATGTGTGTTTGGTAAAATAGGCTTGCCCTCATATTCTACACCTTAGTTTTCAAACAGTCGGATTAGGATTATTATTAGACTTTATTGCCTTAAAATGTTGGCTTAGGGGATGGCATGGTACATATGGGTACTGTGACAAACCCTCCGTGACATTGCACTATATTTGGCCTCCAGTTTGTGTACCTTCTTTTATTCCTTCCCTCCTTCACTTTTTTACAAAATTTAGGACCCCGGGTGTGGTTTTTTATTTTTCAATTTCTCTTTATCTTTTCTTTCTTATTTTATTTCTTTTCTTTTCTTTTTCATCATGCCATACGTAAGTCCTTTTCTCTTTTTGCTACAAACTCATCATTATCCAATCTCTTATATACCCTTATTCTAGCCAACCTCAACTTGGGTGATTTTCCTTACTTAAGGTACATAGTGTCAATGGAGGGACCAAGACCAAAGTAGGTTCATTGCACAAATTCAGAAGATGATAGTTTAGTTCAAAGAAAAGGTCTATTTATGCTCTTTATCAGGATCAAGGGATAGTCTATTCATTTGGTAGGCTTATCAGGCATTTAGTGGACTATTTCAAAAATGGTCTAGGATCCTTTTATAACTATCTATGATACGACTTCTACGATACTAACTAAGCAAATTATAGAACGCACAGATACAACGATTTGATACATCCTTACACACTCTTGGATTAGGGTTATTATTTCTGTCACTACATAATTAGTTCATGCAAAGTTTGGCTAGGTTATCACACTAATAATCCTAATTTCATGATAAGATCGAAACACCAGTTACAGTTAAAGTATCACATACAAGACATAAATAATACAAAATAACACAAGAACACAAGTAAAACACCTAAACATTCTAGTTTTAACTAATATTGCACAGTTGATGGAATAAAAATTCAACAACAAAAATCCTCAGCTATGGTATATACTAACCACAACTTATAAGGAAACTAATGTCCTCATTGCAAGACATAAAAGTAAAAACTGGGATAAGGGACATACATGGGGTGCACAAGATACCCATTATACTATGATTGGCAGGCATCTAAATGAGACCTCACCAATAAGATCTGGACCTGACTGTGTCTGAGGAACTCTCTAAAATATGGGTGCCAGTAGCAGCTTGTGCACTTGATGATGCAATGGGGGTGATCTTTGCTCTCCTCTCAATCTGAACTACCCTCTCTAAATAGTAGGTAGTATCTCAATTCCCTCTAGAATACATGTCTCAGAGGTCAATGCACTTCAATTTAGTTTTCTCTTTCTTTTCTTAGCACCTTTATCTTTCCTCTTCTCTTCTCCATTATCTCTCGATCTCCTTCTCTTGGGCTACGAATTATCTCCCTTTTACTTAGTGTCAGAATCATCCCTCTTAACCACCATAATCCTTCTATAAACATTAGGGACTATATAATCCACATAAATAGCTAACTCTACTAAGAATGGCATAGCAGGTGGTGGAGAAGGTAAAACCAAGATGGTTCACTCAATATGATACTTAATTTCTTCTTTCAGTGTTGCTAAAAAGCTTTAATGGACCTCATATTAGGAGCCTGTCCCTTTATAACCTGAGCTGATATTTGGTCTCAAACCTATCAAAATGGGTCTAAACCACCTGTTTGACTTTCTTGGTCTCATCAGCTATGTAGGGCTTTACCCCTACCTCAAACTTTCTAATTCTAGCATTATGCAACACTTACATTCTCAAAATCTACTCCATCTAAGCAGTTGGCATTAATGTGTAACCGATAGTAGCATGTATATAGGAACTAAATGGTGATATCACTATCTTTTAAGAGAATGAAGTGGAATCATCTTTATATGCTAGGATCTCACTAGCCAGGGCATCCCTATTGCATTAGGTATCTCAAAACCATGATTTGGAGTTACAGGGTTCCCCAAATCCCTAATTAGATTAATGTCTTCAATCTTTGTCGGCTCTATCCTTCTTTCTTAATCCACTGTATCTACATTTAAGATATGTACATTTCTCAGTAACTCAATGTTGTGATAGGGGAATTGTAATATGGTTCTGAAATGTAGCACTCTTCATTAATCTCCCCCACAATGATCCATGAGATATTAAGCTCTAATTCTTTCTTAAATGTAGCTACTAGGACTGCATTGGTCACACCTAATATGTTATTTTTGGCTATGGGTATGATGCAATGTCTCTCTATTGATCACTAAGATTTAGTGGAGAACTTCAAGGAATGTTTGTATATTGTTTCCCTATTGAACCATGGGGAATTATCGCTATTTTCTATAATGTTGTCCGCCAACAGCCTATAGTGCATCACTTTGTCATCCACATTTAACTTTTTCACCCATTTTATATGATTTATCTATACATAGTATTCCAAATCCTCCTCAATTGGATCAAATATGTTCCTAAACAAGGCATTTGAGATTGCCTTAATAGAAATATCTACTTCATGGTCCCGAATTCAAAACATGCCTAGTCGAGGATGCTTTCTCATATCCTTATCCTTGCCTAAGAAAGTCATGTTCCTGATCATTGCCACACAGTTGGCATAGAATCCCTTATCAAATTTGACCCATATTTTCTGAGGGACCTAATCATCTACCCCAACTCATATTTCTCAAATCCCAGACTAACTCTGAGATTTTCTATAGGGACCTGGAAAAATTTAAGGCTCCTCTTTTTTTTACCTTTTCAATCTATGAGAACCCACTATTATAGTTTTCATAAGAGTTTTGGGCTATCTAGTGCGTTAAATCAACACACTTTTGAAATGGGGCAACAACAATGCACTCGTAGGATTCAGGGTTAGATTCTTTCTTTTCTTTTGACGAACTTATCTACTCATCCTTTTCACTTCCATCCTATTGCATTTATTCCCCCTTTATAAACAGGTAAAGGTTTATATGGGTTCATAAAACTACCAAGGTGGTAGATGTAGTAGCCTTGTCCTATTCAAACTTATTCATTTTGTGGTCCAAGGAGAGTGTTGCTCATTCAAGGGGCTATGGTTCAAGAAGAGTGTTGCTCATTCAAGGGGCTAGTGGAGTACTCTACCTCATAGCTACCGGAGCTTTCAAACTCACTCATTGAGGTTAGAGGTATATTTTAGGGAAACTTTTTCTTTGGTATGTTCTTCTTCAACTTGTTTTGTGTTTTGGGTACCATTGTACCTGCATAAAAAAAGTTTGTCTCAATTTTGAAGTGTGAAAATAGTTGTAGGAATTAACTCAAACAACTCTTCATATGATGTGTAATAAAGATATGACCGTACCTTCCTATCACAGGAAAGGTTCCCCAAAAGTGCTGGCAAAACATCACATCGGACGATCTAATCCTACTATCGTGTAATAAATGTATGATCGTACATTTAAATTGTAGGAACAACTTTAAGTTCTGATAGTATGCCATATCAGATGAGCATATACCATGATCGTACCATGATAGAAAGATTGTGGGATATGCTTATGTGATAAGCTCCTATACTTTAAACTCTGACACCCCACAATGATCCAACCTATGATCGTATTCTTATACTACGATTGTAGGTTGTGTCGAGGAGTATACTGACACTTAGAAATTTTTATCAGGCTCATTGATCCTTATTTTTGCCCTTCATTGACTTATTTTAGCAATATTGGGTACTCAAGACTTCCTTTTTTCTAATACTCACTCAAAAACTCATACACGATACCCATTTTATTACCCTTATATCAGTGCTACCTTTATAAACTTAGGTTTTCACTCACAAAGTAAAGCTTTACTAGATAAGACCACAACACTTATAGTTTTTCTCTTCAAATTCAAGTACATGGGGAGGAATTGAGATCTAACCAAAGGGTAGCTTGAACACATGAATCAAAGGTATAATTTTCCTATTATTTGACTCATCTTGATGAATTGGAGTTGCGTTGAGTGTACGAGTGAGTTAAAATTTGATATCGAGTCTCAAATATAAGGGTTTATGTTTAAATTCTGAGTTGGGTTAGGTCAGGTCTATGTTATCATTAAGACATCAAGACCCAACAAATGACACATACTTATGATCGTGGAAGCCAATCATGATCGTGATTTATTCTTGCACCAAGAGGCATCGGAGAAACATTCCTGGTAAACTATGAACCTTAAAGATATCATGATATATAACCATGACCGTTCCTTAAAATTGTAGGTTCAATGTCCTAATTTTTAGTTTTTAGAACTTTGATCAGATGCTTAACACCACAATTGTGACATCAAGGTATGATCACGATGACCAATTTGTGAGATCACTCTTAAATTACATCTCTCTAGATTTCAATGGTTTCTATATATTTGACAGAATCTATGATCATGGGATCTCCATATGGTGGTGCAATCCTCTTGTGGATTCAACCTGAGTCTATTTCTGCACTTTTAACCTACAGAATCCCTGTACAAATAGCACACATTACCCTGTAGATGTAATAGTAAATAAAAAATTATGGGTTGCCTCCAAAGAAGTGTTTGATTTAACGTCGTAGATTAAAATGGCTTAGTTCGTTACTTAGACTTCACCGATAATCCCATTAGTTGCCTCTAATGAATCACCAAATTTATCATTGTAGCTTGACTTAGGCGGGCTTAACACCTCAAGCACCTTCTAAATCCATATCACATACTACCTTTACTTCTTCCATAGACCCAAAATGGTGCTTCACTTGTGGCCATTCACTTTAAACCTTTGGCCGACCCTCATTTTTTTCCAACTCAAATAAACCAAACGGGAACACTCAGTTCACTCTATAAGACCCACTATAATTTGGGTTCAACTTACTGTTAAGCTATATAAATATAGCACTTTCGATGCTTAAAATGAGGAAAATATGCAGGTTTCTGAGGATATTTTGTTAGATATGATGAATTTTGGGTATGTTTTGCATGAAACCATGTTTTGGAAGCTAAGTTCGTGAAAAAGAGGATAAAAGGTCTTTTGGCCACTTTTTTGAGAAATTATAGATGTTCGGGACACTTTCTGGCTTTTTCATAATCAAAGCATGTTCAAGAGTTGAAAAAGAGTTAAAAAGATGACTCCCGACACTTACTAAGTCAACCTATGGACCGCATGTAAGACCTATGGACCGAAAGTAGGAAAAGCAAGTACCAGAGGTCGAAACGCTGAGTGCTAAGCTACAGGACTTTTACCTGCTCCCTATACCTCCCCTCACCCTGATGACCACAGGCACTACCTACACTCAGGGTCAGCACGAAAGTATAAACCATTTGTACTACTTGCTCTCAGGGTTAGGGAGTAGGTTAGGAGAGAGTAGGTGGCTACTAACCCTGTTTTCTCTTGTTTCATTTGGGATTTGATTTTAGGGTTTTGTTTTGTTCTATAAATGCCCTTTATGTGTTTTTAGTAGAGATAACATACTTTTGATATTCATAAACATAATTTGATTCCAAGATCCTATTTTGATCTTGGGATTCACTTTATTGACTTTGGTTAATTAATTCAATAAAGATTGTGGGTTTTTACAATTCTTATTATTGTTATTTCATCTATGCTATCAACTATGAATGATATTCATTTCTTTACAAGTATGAGCAGATAAAATCCACAGCTAGGGTTATGGAAACCCTGGAAGATTGACGAAGTAGGAGAAGTGTGATTATTGAATTGAACCGATACCTATGGCATGTATTGCTTTATCCTCAATATAATAGTTTTCTTAATGGTTGGACAACATTAGGATCTCGCCTAGATTATTTCTACTTACTATAAAAGAGAAGTAGTACTAAAAAAAAAAAGACAACAGTAATTGAAAGTTCAACTGTTGATCCATGGTTCTAGGGTTTATCTTAGTAAGATGGTTAGATTTCATCGAATAACTAGAGATTCCAAAGGTAATTGTTAACTGGGATCAAGATAAGGGTTAGTAAAGCAACATACTGACACTCAAAAGGTAAAGGGTGAAATCCTTTTGCTCATCCAAAAGACTGTAGTAGGTACATAACTTATCGATTCTACATGCAAGGTATCGGGTTGGTCCAATAAAGAATAATAAGCCTACGAAGTTGAGAAGCCAAGGGGAACATACTCCTAGTGTTCACCAATACTGATCATAGTCGAAGTTGATATTTGCTCCTTGTTCGATACTGTCATTCAAATCCCCCCATTTATTTTTCTAATTTTTTCTCTTTGATTACAACATCTGAGATCCACAATTCCACATATTCCCTTGGAATTTGACCCCAACCTTTGTTAGGTTACTATATTTGATGGTGACTGCAATTATCTTCAAGGTAAAGGTGTAGCTCGAGCACTATCAAATTTTGGCGTCATTTATGGGGAATATCATTTCAAAGTTATTTGGTGAAATTGTTTGAGTTATTGGGTTTTATTTACTTTTTGTTTGTTTATTTTGTTGCCTACTCTTCTTGAGAAGACAACTTTCCCATAGGAAGTATGGAGTGATAATGAATCCTTATTTATTAATTCTTTTCCTTTTGATATGGTGCATTACTATAAGAGCATGACAAATATGTTGATAGAACATAATTAAACCATGCATGACACTTTATCACTCACGAAAAAAGAAAGACAAAATCATTTTCAAAGGGTGAATAGGTTTGAGTTGGATAGAAAAGCTGCTATGTGTAAAGCCCAACAACTTAGTTATGGGTGGTAAGAGACTAAAAATATTTTTAGAACCCAGCTTGAGAAGCTAAAATTGGAGGAGTCAAAAATTTCTCATGCTCTTATGGGTAGTGTCAATCTTAAGGAGCGCATACTAGATTTATGTGGGCATGTAAAGAAGACTACAAAAAATGAGTTGGGGCATATTGGACCTTATTCAAAGGATTATTCTCCATTGTGTGTGGATATAGAATTAACTTCAGCTTCAGCGTATATACCTAAGTTGAAGTATAGTAGTTATCAAATTGTAAAAATGGACTCCCGACACTTACTAATTTAACCTATGGACCACAGGTAGGACCTAGGATTACAGGCAGAAAAAGAAGGTGCCAGAAGTCCAATATCCCCAGAGCTGACTTGCAAGATTTTTTCCATCTAATACCTATGGTCCGTACCTGATCCCGGGACAAGAACAGAAGTAGTACCTGTGCCCAGGACCAGAACTGAACCTAGTACCCAGAACGCTACACGATGCTCATGTCCTCGAAGGACCATAAGCTAACCTATAATTGATATCTGTACCTAATCACTTTATAATATACTGAATGATTATGTAAATAAATGCAGAAAGGCCATAAGGTTCAAAATTGTAACATAACTGATAAAAATATAACATCTGTATGGGGTATGAAATACCCAAACAACTAAAATAACTATTTGAACATGATAGTCTGAAAAGCCTCTAACTAACTAAATTGTCTCAATAAGGAGTTGATGGGACATGTCCCCAACTAACTCCAAATAATAAAAATATTAATGAGATTACAAAGTAATGGTCATGTCCTCGAAAGAGGAGGACTCACTGCTAACTCTGACTGCTGAGACTGGAATGCTACTGATGCTCTGGAGCTTATGATTCTGAACCTATGATATAAAACACCATAGCTTAAATGCGACAGTATGTTGGAATACACTGTTATACATAGGAGGTAGGCTGAATGCAAATGGTTCACATGCATGAACTATACTAACTGACTGAATAACATGAACGTGAGAATGCATGGATGAATACATAATAACTGTAAATGAGATCATCATAAAATGATTACTGAGTCTGAGTACTGATAACATGAGATACTGATATCTACATAACTGAAATTACTTATATTGAGTGACTGTATCTGACAGTCTAGGTTCTGGTGGAACTAGCTAAGTTCTGTACTATTCTAAGTTGATGGTATCTGACAGTCCTGAATACTGTAGAACTATCTAAGTTCTATTACTGAGATTGAATTACTATATCTGACAGTCCTAATTCTATACTAAAACTGTGTGAAGTATTCATCTAACCAACATACCCCTAATACGCTATTATGGATGAGTTGGGGTCCAATCTGTAACCCTAATTGGAAGGGTGTCAATACTACGCTGTTGGTAAGGACAATCTGTGAGTAAACCTTATATAAAAAGTAAATTTGGTGGGAATAGTGGGAACCCTCATATAATAGGTTAAGACACCTTATCTACTCTCATATAATAAGCTATGATATCTCAACCTACGCTGGCTACGTAGTCTAAAATGCGAGAATTGCTTCTAAGAATCACACCCTCATATAATAGGTGGGTTCCCATCCTTGGGTTTGCTCGGTTATAATTTCTACTCCCATCTGGATAGACACTAAACATGATTAATTGAATTGACTGGACTGAGTTAACTGAGTTCCGTTGACTGATGGAATACTCTGAGATTACTGAATTTCTAAGGTTTTTGATATTTTTGAGTTTGCTGAGTTTTCCTGAGTCACATAACTGACTGAATTTCTATGAACATGGCTCGACTTAGATTAACTTGAAAAAATGACACTGGCTATAGGCACATAACTAATTGTCGGGTACAATTACCCCCAGGACTCAACAGCATGAAACTGACAAAGTATGACTTTCTTGAATACATGACCAACATCGACAATCCATAATATAATAAGTTGGAGATTTCATGATGTAGAAGTTCTAAACCACCACAATAGCTACACATATATCCATAATTCACTGACTAAGACATTTCATCAAACACTTAATATTGATGAACTGATACGTGGACCAAAAAAAGACTTACTGCCTTATAGCGATGGCTTGGGCGATGGTCCATCACAAATTTAAGGGTCTGTCAACCTGTTCATCGCACCTTTTCCATAAGGTTGACTCACTATCTTAGATGCGATGGTCTAGGTAATCGTCCAACACTAGATCGATGGTCCGTCAACCTGGCCATCGTACCTGGCCGATTCTGATAGCTTTGAGTAAAATGTCCATAACTTTTTACTTCGATAATGGATTTGGATGAAATTGGTATCATTGGAAAATGGATTTATAATTCAAAGTAAGTTTCTAACATTCTTGGGGTGATTTCAATCTAGGTAGAAGTACGGGGTATTACAATATCTCCTCTTTGAGAACATTCGTCCTCGAATGAGACTAAGTGAGAGGGGAGAATATAAACATACGTACCTGCTAAACATGAAAAATTGGAACATGATCTCATGACTGACATGACTGATAACTGAATATATCATACTGATAATGCATAGCTGATACATGTATAACTGGTTCACGAATGCATGACTGAGTATTCTGATGAACTAAGGTTCTCACAATGAGAATGCATATTTGATGTATGAATATATGGCCGAACTGGTGCGTGAATGCATGACTGAATATGCAATGGTATCTAATACCAAGTTTTTGATGGAATTCTGAACATGAAATGGATACCAAGCTTGTCACTGAAATCTGAACATGAAGCTGAAAATCTTAAGGAGAACTTTTACCTTGAGATTAATCCGAGTTTATGGAGAATAGATCAGGATACTTGGTACGCATGTCTACTTTGGCTTAGCTCCCTCAACTGACTGATTTCATGAAAGAACTTTGACTAGAGGGACTTCTTTGTTCCTAAGTCTACAAGTTTGATAGTCTAGGATTTTGACTGGAATCTCTTCATAAGAGAGGCTATTCTGAACATCTATGCTCTGAATAGGGACTACAATGGCTGGTTTACCTATGCACTTCTTGAGAATAGTGACATGGAAGAGTGGATGAACTGAGGCTAGATCTGAAGGCAATTTGAGATCATAAGCTACCTTGCCAAAACAATTGAGAATTTTGAAGGGACCGATATTTCGGGGACTGAGCTTTTCCTTCTTGCCGAATCTCTTCACTCCCTTCATAGGAGAGATGTTTAGATAGACATAGTCACACATCTCAAACTCGAGATCCTTTCTGTGCACATCTGCATAAGACTTTTGTTAGCTTTGAGCAGTCTGAAGTCTTTCTCTGATCAACTGAACTTTTTTTAAGGCATCGAATACTAAATCAAGCCCTATAATTGAGGCCTCTCTAACTTCAAACCAACCAATTGGAGATCTGCATCTCCTACCATAGAGAGCTTCGAATAGAGCAATCTTAATAATGAAATGATAGCTATTGTTGTAAGAAAACTCAATCAAAGGAAAGTGTTCATCCCAACTACCCTTGAAATCAATTGCACACGCCCTAAGCATATATTCTAAAGTCTGATTGGTCCTTTCTGCTTGAAAATCTATCTGAGTATGAAAGGCTATACCAAGATGAACTTGGGTACCAAGACCCTTTTGGAATACTTCCCAGAAATATGAGGTGAACTGGGTACCTTTGTGTGAGATAATAGATAATAAAACACCATTCAATCTGACCAACTCTCTAAGGTAGAGTTTGGCATAATCCTCGACTGAATAAGAGGTATGGATGGGAAGAAAATGAGTTGATTTGTTTATTCTTTATATGATGACCTAAACTGAATCATGCTTGCGACAAGTATGAGGCAAGCCCATCACGAATTCTATTTTCACTTCTTCCCACTTCTAAGTAGGAATACTGAACTCCTGCATGGACCCACTAGGCTTTTGATGCTTTATCTTAACCTGCTGACATGTAGAGCACTTAGCCACAAACTCTACAAAATCTCTCTTCATCCTCCTCCACCAATAGATTCTCGCAAGTCGTGGTACATCTTTATGGCCCCTGGATGAATAAAGTTGCACGGACTATGCGTTTCTGTAAGAATTCGGTACCTTAATTCATCTATACATAGAACACACAGACGACCCTGACAATGCAAAACACCATCTCCCCCTTGGGAGAAAACCTCCACTTTTTGATCTGTTACCGACTCTTTTAACTTGAAAATGATGGGATCTCTATCGTGCTTTTCTTTCACCTAAAAAACTAGAGATGATTCTGAACTACTCTGAACCCATATGTCACCCTCCTCTGAACCGAGTAAGCAAACACCTTGTATGACAAGCTGATGGATTTCCTGAGCTAACTTTTTCTTACTGTCCTCAACATGAGCAACACTACCCATAGACAGTCTACTGAGAGCGTCGGCCACTACATTGGCCTTGCTCGAATGATAAAGGACACTCATGCCATAATCTTTCAAGAGCTCTAACCACCTTCTCTTACGAAGATTGAGATATTTCTGATAAAAGACATACTAAAGGCTTTTATGATCTATGAACACATCTAGATGAAATCCATATATATGATGCCTCCAAATCTTCAAGGCAAAAACTATGGCTTCTAACTCAAGATCATGAGTAGGATAATTCTTCTCATGGGGTTTAAGTTGTCTGGAGGCGTAGGCTATGACCTTACCATGCTGCATGAGGACACAACCCAAACCTACTCTGGATGCATCATAATACACTACAAACCTATCTGGACCATCTGGGAGAGCTAATACTAGACCTAAGGTGAGTCGTGTCTTCAACTCCTAAAAACTCTTCTCGCAAGGATCTAACCACTAAAACTTGACTTTCTTCTGAGTCAATCTGGAGATAGAGGATGCAATAGAAGAAAATCCCTCAACAAACCATTTGTAATAGCTAGCCAAACCCAAGGAAATCCTAATATCTGATGGAGAGATAGGTTTGGGCCAGTTTCTTTCCCTTTCCGTCTTTTGAGGATCAACCCTAATGCCATAAGAAAGAGCTAGAACTCCTAACTTAGGATAAAACTAAAAATGGTTTCCTTCTTCTAATTTGGGCTGAGCAAAGTTGAAACTACTTATCCTTGCTCTATTATTTTGCTTTTCCCTTATTTTAATCTTTTGCTTTTTTATCTGCTGAGCATGGGTCATAAGCCTGGCTATGTTTATGTCACTATTCAACATCGTAGACCTACACTCATTGACCATACTATTATTCACCCCAGAGACAAACTTACTAATCATAGTCCTGCTATCTGCAACCACATGAGGAGCATATCTGGCTAATTGAGTAAACTTAAGAGAATACTCTTTCACCATCATATTGCCTTGCCTGAGGTTAATAAATTCTAAAACTTTAGCTTCTCTCATCTCAAAGGAAAAGAATCTATCTAAGAATATAGTAACAAACTCCTCCCACTCAATAGGCCCTGTATTTATAGCCCTCTCAGACTTTTACTATTTGAAACAAGTATGAGCAACATCCTGCAATTGATATGTGGCTAGCTCTACACTCTCACTAGAAGTAACCCCCATGATATCCATAACCTTCTAAGCTTGATCAAGAAATTACAGAGGGTTCTCATTTGAACTAGACCCAAAAAAAGATGGTGGATTCATTCGGGTGAAGTCCTGAATCTTGGCTGTAGCTAAATTAGCCAATAGGTTGGCTGAAATGACAGCTGGTCATTTATTCTAAGCAGTGACTGACTGAGAAAGAGTAGTGAATACAGCTCTGAACTCTGCATAAGAAATATGTTTTCCTAAAGGTTCTTCGGGCTGAGGGGCTGACTGATTTCTGTTTCTTCATTTAGGAGGCATATTCTGTAGAAGAAAGGGAAAAATAGATTAGACTAAGAGATTAACTTTAGATTATGCTCACTTGCATGACATAAATACTGAAAGAAGGGAAACTGTTTCTAAAAGATCTTATAGTCTTCTGCACATAAATCTGGTGCATAACACTCCCATACACAAGACTCTACTAGATGCAGATTTTAGATATCCTAGGACACTATTGAATGTTAGGCTCTGATACCAAGTTTGTAATGCCCCAAATCTGGTACCCAAAATCTACATGTTGCTCATGATCCCGAAAGACCACAAGCCAACCCATGACTAATATCTGTACCTGAATACTGCATAATATACTGAATGATTATGGAAACTGTAACATAACTGAAAATCTAACATCTGGATGGGGTATGAAGTACCCAAAACAACTGAAATAACTGTCTAAACATGATAGTCTGAAAAGTCCCTAACTGGCTAAACTGTCTAAATAAGGAGTTGATGGGAATGTCCCCAACTAACTCTAACTAATAAATAAATTAATGAGATAATAAAGTGATGGTCATGTCCTTAAAGGATGAGGACTTACTGCTAACTCTGACTGTTGAGAATGGAATACTACTGATGCTCAGGATATCGTGTTTCTAAACCTATGCTATAAAACACCATAGCACAAATACGTCAGTATGTTGGAATGTACTGGTATGCATGTAAGGTAGGCTGAATACAAAGGGTTCACATGCATGAACCATACTAACTGACTGAATAACATGAACGTGGGAATGTATGCATGAATACATAATAACCATAACTGAAATCTTGATAACATGATTACTGAGTCTGAGTACTGACAACATGAGATACTGACTGAAACAACTGATTTTAACCGACTGTATCTGATAGTGTAGGTTCTAGTGAAACTAGCCATGTTTTGTACTGTTCTAAGTTGGCAGTATCTAACAGTCCTGAATACTGTAGAAGTATCTGAGTTCTATTACTGAGACTAAATAACTATATCTAACAATCTTAATTCTGTACTAAAACTGTGGGAAGTATTCATTTAACCGACATGCCCCTAATACGCCATTATGGCTGAGTTGGGGTCCAATCTGTAACCCCAATTAGAAGGGCATCAATACCGCGCCACTGGTCAGGACAATATGTGAGTAACCCTCCTATAATAAGTAACTCTAGTGAAAATACTGGGAACCCTCATATAACAGGTTAAGCTACCTCATGTACCCTCATATAACAGTCTATGATATCTCAACCTATGCTGCTACGTAGTTCTTGAACACAAGGATTACTTCTAAGAATCATACCCTCATATAACAGGTGGGTTCCCATCCTTGGGTTCGCTCGATGCTAATTTCTACTCCCATCTGGATAAACACTGAACATGATTACTGAAATGATTGGACTGAGTTAACTGAATTCCATTGACTGATGGAATACTACTGAGATTACTGAATTTCTGAGGTTTCTAATATTTCTGAGTTTACTGAGTTTTCTTGACTCACATGACTGACTGAATTTCTATGAACATGGCTCGATTGAGAGTATCTTAAAAATATGTCACTGGCTCTAGGCACACAGCTAATTGTAGGGTACAAGTACCCCCAAGACTCGACAACATGAAACAGATAAAGCATGACTTTCTTGAATACATGAATAATATCGACAATCGATAATATAATAAGTTGGAGATTACATGAAGTAGAAGTTCTAAAGAACCACAATAGCTACACATATATCCATAATTCACTGACTAAGACATTTTATCAAACACTTAACATGCATGAACTTGTCCATGAATTGGGATTTCATATTATCATACTAGAATGACACTTTTTCTTCACATAGGCATTTAATCAAACACATGGGAAGCATGCTTTGGTTATACAATCATCAACACATCTAATAATCATGGATACATCCATCAACAAATCATCACCTCCTAGGGTCAATCATTGGAATATGTAATTTTAAATATGAATCAAAACCCCAAAACATCATGAACATGAATTTCAATTCAATTTAAATCATGAACATTCATAAATAGACAAATCTTGGATTTTGAAAAGATATTCTTGAGCTTTATGTGTGAAAGGGACCCATGAATCAACATATGACATACCTGGGTTGTGATTTCTTGAAGATTGATGGAGGAATACTTGAATCCTTGACTTGAAATTAAACACAGAGGCTTTCTTGTTCTTGGGGATTGATCTTTGAGAGGAAACCCTAATATGATGTTGTGAATGAATAATAAACTTATGAGCCTTGGTCTAATATTTAGGGGTTAAAACGGGTGGAAAAAGACCCAAATACTATTTAAAAATGACTTAAAATTTGCTGAACGGGACCTGTGACGGCTCATGTGATGTTCCATCGCTGGCTCAACGGTCCGTCGTTTCTACCATCGTATGTGGACCAAAAAAAAGACTCATTGCCTTATAGAGACGGCTTGGTCGATTGTCCATCGTAAGTTTGAGGGTCCGTCAACCTGTCCTTTGTACCTTATCCAGAAGGTTGACTCACTGCCTTGGCTAAGATAGTCTAGGCAATGGTCCATCGCTAGATCTACGGTTCGTCAACCTGGCCGTCGGACCTGGGTGATTCTGACAGCTCTGAGTAAAACGTCCATAACGTTATACTCCAATACCAGATTTGGACGAAATTGGTGTCATTAGGAAGCTAATTGAATTTCCCACATGATAAAAAGTGAAAATCTTAAAAATTTCTTGTGTACAAAAATTAATTTATATTTCAAAGTAATTTTCTAACATTCTTGGGATGATTTCAAGCTAGGTAGAAGTACGGGGTACTACACCATCGACCTTGTTTTCTTTTATTTCATTCGGGCTTTATTTTTAGGGTTTCCTTATGTACTATAGAAACCCTATATATTCTTTTTAGTAGGAGTTACACACTTTTGATACTCGAAACCATATTTTATTTCCAAGATCCAACTTTGATCTTGGAATTCTCTTGTATTAACTTCAATCGATTAATTAAGTTACGGTTTTGGATTTTTATTCATATTATCATTGTGATTGCATCTAAGCAATCAAACATGAATGTCATTGATTTCTTCATAAGCATGAGCGGCTAAAAACCCGTAGCTAGGGTTTTGTGAACCCTGGCAGATTGACTAAGTAGGGGAAGTGCGTTTGTTGATTTGAACCAATACCAAAGGCATAAATTGCATTATCTTTATTATAATAGTTATTTTAGAAGTTGCAAATGTTAGGATCCCACCTAGATATTGCTACTTAGTCTAAAAGAGGAGTAGTGACTATGAAAAGATAATGACAACTGTAATTTAAGGCTTACCTATTGATCCACCCTACTAGGTAATATCTAAGCAAGTTGAGTAGATTTTATCTAATAACTAAAAACTCTAAAGGAATAGTTAACAGGGATCAAGGTAAGGGTTAATAATGTGGCATTCAGAGACTCAAAGGGTAAAGGGTAAAATCCTTCTACTCGTACAAAAGACTGTTGAAGGTACATAACTTATCGATTCTGCACGCAAGGGATTGGATTGGTTCAATATAGCATGATAAACATACAGAGTTAAGAAGCCAGATGGAACACCATCTTAGTTTTCACCTACAACTGATTACAACTAAAGTTAATATTGTCTTTTTCTTGATTTACTACAAGCAAATCCCCTTATTTACTTTCCCAGTATTGCCCATAGACTACAACTATTGATAACTGCAATTCCACGTGTTCCCTTGGGATTTGAACCCAACCTTTTTTGGGTTATTATATATTTATAGTGTACATATCATTATTTAAAAAGTGGTGTTACTTGGATATCATCAATAAATTGGCACCATTGTACCACGATGTTGATTTGTGGATTGAAGTCATTGTAGTTTTTGGGTCTTTTTTTATTAATTGGGCATACGCCGTTGTATGCCTAGCGTACGGAGTAGAGGCAATCGCTTACTCCTACTAATTCCAAATAAGATCCTATAATTATATTGTATGATGTCAGAGCCAAAGAGGGACAATCTCCCTAAGATAGAGTTTAAGATGGTGTTGATAGATAGACTGGTGAGCTATTAGCTTATACATACTAAGATGAGCATAGATGGATAATAGACTTTTGAGTAACATATGGTGGAAATCATAATTGAGGCCAACCTCAAATAATCCAAGCATATCAGCATGTTCATCCATATGTTATTTATAAACAAGATTTGAGATACGATGAGCCAGTTGATACATGAGCAATTATCCCTCTTGCTTTACCATCAAATGTCAAATTTAATATCTCAAATGCTATTATTTAGCTCTTTTACTTGAAGGGTGTATTTGTGGGGTTGCCTTAAGAAGATGCAAATATGCATCTGGCAAATTTTACTGGGATCTATACTTCATATACCTTACCATACTGAGGGTAGATCAGGAGGCACTAAGACTAAGGTTGTTCCTCTTTGTTTCTTACTAGAGAAGTATTATTATGGCTTGGGGAACTGCCAAGAGGGTCTATTACTATATGGAATGAGCTAGGTAGACGATTCTTGAATAAGTTCTTTCTTCTATCTAGGGTATTGCAGATCAAGGATGAGATTTATAATTTCAGGCAGCTACAATCAGAGTCTATGTATAAGGCATAGTTCCAGCTCAATACGAGGCTTACAATGGTACCCAACCACCTGATATCAGGGACAAACTTATCAGAGATATTCTATAGAGCCCAGACTATCGATTCTAGGTAATAGTAGACACTATTTTTAGAGGAGCTTTTATGAGATTATGATGGGAGATAGCTGCGGATATTATGGATCAGATCTCATTAACTAACTGAGGGTGACAAATTTGGAAGATTGAGACAGATTTTGATATTTATGCCATTCTGATATTTATGCCATTGGAGCTTTTGATAAATAGAGAGTAGCTGAGGATGTTGTAGCTCAGGAGATTTCACTATTACAGACATATATTAGTGAGTTGGTCAAATAATTTGCAACCATCTATTCTTCTAAAGTGCATTAATCTGTGATATTTGAGGAGACAAAGTATGTGGATTATTAGTTGGTGAGTTTTTGAGCCCAAGTGTAATGGAATCAAGGTCGGAGTGATTATGATGATAGAGATAAGTACACTCCACCTAGCAAACAAGAGACGGAGTCTAAAATAGAAGAGTTGTTGACCATGCTGATGAAATGTCATGAGAGCCAAGAGGCTTTCCTCAAAGAACTTATAGTTGAAATTTTAGTATTAGTCCAGAAGGTTGAATCACATATGATTGCTATAAAGAAGTTAGAGAACTAATATGAGAAAATGTCTATAACTTTAGCTAAAATATAATAAGGAGTATTACTCGGTGACAATATGCAAAATCCTCCAACACTTGTTTGCTATTTGGCTATATACACAAGGGATGATTTTTCAACTGACGAGCACTATTCACCTACTACTGATGAAATAGAGAAAGAGAATATTACTGTGGACAAGCCAAATGAGATAGAGTTTGGAAAGCTGAGTTGTAGTGATGATAATTTCAGGAGTGACTATGATAAAGACTGGGTTATAGAGGAGATTCAAAATATAGTACAACAGTTTAGTACAGGTTTTATGCACCATAAATTTAAAAGAAAGGGGATCTAGGCGCAATAACTATCCCATGTTCCATTCGATAATTTGATATTAATCAAGCTTTATGTGATTTGAGAGCAGGGATAAATGTTATGCCAATGGTGATATACAAGGTGTTAGGGTTAATAGAACTTAATCCTACATCTACAAGGCTTATGATGGTTGATTCATTTGTAAAGGAGCTAGTGGGTATTTTATGCGACGTGGAAATAAGAGTAACACAATTTATAGATCTGGTAGATTTTATTATTTTATACTGTAAAGTGGATACCCATTCTTTGATCATATTGGGTAGACCCTTGTTATTTACTGGTAGAGTGTTTATTACCATGGTTGTGAAAGAGATAACTTTCAAGTGGAACAATCAGCAAATTATGCTTAGTATATGCATGGCAGTACAGTAGCCGGATGACATAAGAGTAGTGGCAATGATAGATGAAGTGGATTATGACATAATCATAGTTTATGTACCTATTGAGGAGAGCTTAGGGGTAATATCATTGACAACAGTAATTATAAACTTCGAGATTGATGGAATAGCTGATTATGATGAAATGGCTTACGCACTACATGGCATAGGATCTTAAAAATATGCCCTTAAGAAGCTAGATCTTGACTTGAAGAACAGAACCACACCTCCTGCAATACCCCCGATTGAAGAACCACCGCTATTGGAATTTAAAGTCCTCCCTCCTCACTTGTAGTATGTATTTTTTAGGCCCAAAAATACCTTACTGGTAATTATTGCAGCAAATTTAGTAAGAGCACATGTGGAAGCTTTGATATCATTCTTATGGAAGTTCAGGAGAGCTATTGGATGGACCATTGTAGACATTATAGGGATTCCACTAGGTTTATGAACACATAAGGTAAATATTAAGATAGATAGTATTCCCGGTATTGAGCATCATAGACGACTGAACCCTTCTATGCAAGAAGTATTAAAAAAGTAGATAATTAAGTGGTTAGATGTTGGGGTGGTTTTCCCATTGTAGACAAGAAGTGGGTTAGCCCAGTTCAATGCGTGCTAAAGAAACAAGGAATCACAGTGGTTCCAAATAAAAAGGATGAGTTAGTACTAATAACGCTAGTGACCGAAGAAAAAGTATGCATGGATTACACAAAGATGAATAAGCGGACACAAAAGGACCACTTCCTGATGCCATTCATGGATTAGATGATGAATTGACTCAAAGGCAGGGGTTGGTACTGTTTTCTTAATAGGTATTTGAGTTACAATCAAATCATGATTGCTCCCGAATACTATGAAAAGACTACCTTTACATTATACTTTGGGACCTACGCATTCAAGACACAATCGAGGTATTCTTGGATGACTTTTCAGGGATTGGGGATTTTTTTGATGATTTTCAGGACCATTTGGACAATGCAGTGCAGAGATGTAAAGATTGCCATTTAGTGCCAAATTAGGAAAAATGCCACTTTATGATGAGTGAAGGTATCTTACGAGGGGAAAAAATATCCAAACATGGTATTGAGGTGGACAAATTAAAGATTAAAGTGATTGAGAAATTGCCACCACCAGTATCAGTTAGAAGCATACAAAGCTTTTTGGGTCATGTAGGTTTCTATACAAGATTCATCAAGGAATTCTCTAAAATTGCGACTCGCTTATGGAAATTTTTAAATAAAGAGGTGAAATTTGTGTTTGATGATGAGTGTATCAAGGCTTTCAAAAGCCTGAAGGAGTGGTGAATTGCGACACCCATTATTGTGTCACCTGACTGGTCTGAACCTTTAGAGATTATGGGTGATGTAAGTTTAGTGAACTTGGGTGTTTCCTAGGCCAAAGAAGAGAGAAGATCTTGTATCCTATCTTCTATGCCAACAAACCTTTAAACCCCCACACTAAAAATTTATACAATTACAGAGCAGGAGATACTTGCGGTGGTTTTTGATTTTGAGAAGTTTTGGTTTTATTTGATTAGAACCAAGGTAATAGTTCACACTAACCACGCACCCTTAAGGTACTTGATGTCAAATAAATATTCCAAACCATGATTGATTCATTGGGTATTCTTGTTGTAAGAGTTTGATTTTAAGGTCAAGGATTAGAAAGGGAAAGAGAATTAAGAATAGACCATTTATCCAGACTTGAATAAAAGATCATACAAAAACTAGGGGGATATCTTGAGATAGATTATGATTTCCTAGATGAGCGTGTGTTAGCAACATCTGATGATTTGATTCCTTGGTTTGCTGATTTTTCCAACTACTTGGCAAGCGATCTCATTCCAAAAGATTTATACTTCCAACAAAAGTAGAGATTTATGGATGAAGTAAAGAAATTCTTTTGGGATGAGCCATATCTATTTAGGGTTTGTGCCAATGGAATAATTCAAAGATGTATACCAAAGGTAGAGATGATAAATATTTTAGGGGATTTGTCATTCATCACTAGTTGGGGCTTATCATATTGGTACATAAACAACCTATAAGATTCTATAGTTAGGGTTTAACTTGCCTATAATATACATGGATGCTCATGATTTTTTATAGGCTTGTAACCAATGTCAGCGTTAAGGCAATATTTGTCGACTTCATGAACTCCCTATGACACCTATTCTAGAGTTAGAGCAATTTAATATGTGGAGGATTGATTTCATAGGTTTTTTTGTGAGCTCCTATGATATGAGATATATTTTGATCGAGGTCAACTATATATCTAAATAGATGGAGGTAGTTTCATTTCCAGACAATGAAGGTAGAAGTATCACTATTTTTCTAAAGAGAAATATTTTTTCCAGATTTGACATTCCATGTGCAATTATTAGTGATGGTGGTTCTCACTTCTACAACTGCTTGTTCAAGGCCCTGCTTGATAGATATGGTGTGAGAAATAATGTGGCAACACCTTACCATCCTCAGACTAGCGGGCAAGTAGAAGTCTGCAATAGAGAAATAAGTCTATTTTGGCAAAAACTATGAATACCAATAGGACTGACCGGTCTAGAAAGTTAGACGATGCGTTTTAGGCCTACCAAATAACTGATAAGACTCTGATAGGTTCCTATCCATATCAGTTTATGTATGGAAAAGCATGACACCTACCGATTGAGCTCGAGTAGAAGGCGCTTTAGGTATTGAAAAAATTGAATTTTTAATGGTGTAATGCAACAAACACGAGGCTGAGTAAGGTAAATGATTTGGATGAATTCGGATTCTATGCTTATGAGAGCTTGTCCATATACAAAGAGAGAATAAAGTTGTACCATGACAAGAAAATCTAGGAGAGAATATTAAAACTTGGTGATTTGGTATAATTCAAGACTGCACTTATTTCCTGGCAAGTTATAATAAATGTGGTTAAGGTGTTCCCATGTAGTGATATTGAGGTATTGTGTGATGATGATGTCTCATTTAAAGTGAATAGACAATGAGTGAAACACTATATGGGAAACCAGGAAGAAGTAAGAGTCTGTGCTGAGATTACCTTGGCGAAGTCTGAGTAGAAAAGGAAAACTGAGTCATCCCACGACACTAAATAAGGCACTTCTTGGGAGATAACCCAACGTATTTTGTTATTTGATTTTGTATTGCATAATTGACATAGGATCTTCACACCTATGGTGCCACAAGTATGTTCCTTACTCTTTTGTTTTTGTTGGATGGATTAGGGATAATGCATGATTTTCAATTCGGGGTGTGGATACTTATGGGTCTTGATGTCCTCTTAGGGTTTTTGGTTTTGTGCCTCGTTTTCTCAAAGTCTTGTTCCTAGTAGAGCCAACAATTTAAGGCATATTGTGTTTTATGTTTAACTAGGAGATTTTTAAGTATTTAGGGTAGAAATCATGTTTTGAATAAATTTTTGTACCACTCCAAATAATTTCGGGGTTAGAACTATATGATTGTATATATGTGTAAACATTGTGGATGCTGTTATGGCATTAGGATTAGGGATATGATAATCATTCCTGACAATTGCATAAATTGAATAAGTAGTTATTGGTAATATTGACTCACTGCTATGTTTGTGAAATGCTACCTAGTTCCCTTTATGTGTTAAATTCAAAACCTGCCTGGTTGGTCTTGCCTTGGTTGAAGGATAGTCGATTAGGAAAGGATCATAGATTGATTTTGTTATTTTAGTACACTTTTAGCCTAAATGACCTTCCATGTGAGAATTATATCCCTTGACCCCTATTTTAAGCCTCGAAAGCCTATTTTTCTTGTCTCACCATTTAACTTTCTATTTATATTACAATAAACCTATTTTGGCCCTGTTCCTCCTTAGATATTATGCACCTTAGCTTAGGAAAAATGCCTAAGTTGAGGGTGGCTATCATAGGTTTGTGTAGTGTAAAGTGGGTATGAATAAGGGTAAAGTAAGAAAAAATTTGAAGGGTCGGGTGTGCTATAAAAAGAAAAAGAAAAAGAAAAATAAAAAGAAAAGAAAAATTATGAAAAAAATTAAAAAGAAATAATAAAAGACCGCGCCCAACCTGAATGTGCAACACAAGAATAAAAGGGAGAAATAAGGGTGGAAATAAAAAAAAATTAGCTTGTAAGTGGGACCCTGGGTTAGTGTAGTGCCAAGGAGTCTAAGTCACTTCAAATGTCCATAAATACCATACACGCCCCCTAATCCAAAATTACAAGCCAAGAAAACTCCTATAGTGATCCTAACTTGACTATTTGAATGCTTACATAAAGAAAATAAGGGAAAACCTATGGTATTTCGAATGTCAGTGTCTTTTGATCATCTCTGCATTAACAAACATTATTTTAAGTGAGTGAGTGGGATATCATGGTTTTGAGGGAACTTGAGTCATGTTGCTATCTATTTGATTGTTTTGGCTAGTGTAATTTGTATATATGAGTGGTTGCCTTTGCTAATGTAATTGTCATACCTTGATCCCATTGTGTCACATAGTTGTGCTTCTTGTTTATACATAGTTGGCCTTGAAAAGTAATATTGGAGGGGATGTTGTGATTTAAACTTTTAATATGATGACTAACTGGCTTGAATAGCATACTCTTCTAGTTAAGCATCGTTTGTGTTTTCTTGTGTTTTGTTGCTTGAGGACATGCAAACATTCTAAGTTAAGGTTATTGATGTGCTATAGAAATATAACACTTTCGATTCTTAAAATGAGAAAAATATTCAAGTTTCTGAGGTGAGTTGGTAAAAAAGGTGATTTTGGCTTTTTTTGGAGAAATTATGGATGTTTGGGATGTTTTCCGCAGTTATCAACAATTGTAGTCTACGTGTAGTACTGGAAAAGTAAATGTGGGGATTTTGTTTTAGTAATCTCATGTAAAAAACAATATTAGGTTCCGTTATAATGAATTTTGGATGTTGGACGTAGTAACACACCATGTCCACAATAATCATAAGCTTATTCAAGAGGTTGACAGGTTTGACTTGGATATATACTACCTACAAGTGGATTTCTATGCAAACATTGCCGCGTGGAATGGCCAATATATTAGTTGTGGGTTTGGTGAGACTAAAAAGCTTTTGAGAATCCAACTTGAGGAGTTAAAATTAAAGGAGTCAAAAATTTCTCATGCTCTTATGATAGTGTCACTCTTAAGGAGAGCACACTTGAGTTATGTGGGGATGTAAAAAGATTGCCAATCATGAGTTGGGGCATATTGGACCTTATCCTAAGCATTTTTCCACATTGTGTTTGGATAGTCAAATCTTAGTTGAGCCATCTGAGCCTAAAGTGAGTGCAACAAGGAGGAAACGTATGTCTATATTTTTGAATTTTCTAAGCTAGAATCATAGAAATACGTTCATCGCATAAGGGCCAAAATGTATAACATGCCACATCTATTTCTTGGGTCCTTTATTTTTATACCTCCACCCCATGAGCATAATGAAAAATTAGCAAAACAGTTAGGGGTGTAGGTCATAAGTTTAAAGTGGAAACAAAAAATTTGAGGCCAACTATTAGGCTACCTTGATAAAGTGTGAGTAACCAAGGTACCCGTGGGATGGTTGAGGAAGTCTGAGTAACCAACCAAGGTATTTTGTTTTTTGTATTTGTGCTATATGATTGACATCAGATATTTGCACCTATGGTGTTACAAGTTTGTTCCTAACTCTCTTATTTTGTAGTGGTTTAATGTATTGGGGATAATGCATGAGTTTTAAGTTGGGGATGGGGTTGCTTATGAGTCTTGATGTCCTCTTAGGGTTTTTGTTCTCGTGTCTCTTTTTTCCAGAGTCTTGTTCTTAGTAGAGGCGGCATATTTAGGCATATTGTGTTTTTTTTCGTGATGTTTATGTTTAACTAGGAGAAAAATAAGTATCTAGGATAGTTAACATATTTTTGTTGATGATACCCTTCGAATAGCTTGTTTTGAATTATGTAATATGTATATATATGTGACTTTTGAGAATTTTGTTATGGTATTAAAATTAGGGACATGATAGTCGTTGCTAACAATTACATAAACCGGATAGATAGTAGCTTGTGATGCAACTCTATGCTATGTGTGTGTGAGATACTACTTAGTTTCCTTTGTATGTTAAATTTAGAACTTTCCCTGTTAGTCTTGCCTAAGTTGTAGGATAGTTGGTTAGAAAAGGATTATAGGCCATTTTTGAGTTTAGTCCACTTTTAGCCTAAATAACCTTCCATGTGGGAAATAGTATCCCTTGATCCCTGTTTTGAGCCTTATAGCTTATTTCTTTGTTTTCACCTTTCACCTTCCTAGTTATGTTAAAATGAACATGTTTTGGCCCTGGTCCTCCTTAGACATTGTGCACCTTAACTCAGGCAAAATTCCTAATTTAAGGGTGGCTATCATAGGGGTGTGTAGTGTAAAGTGGGTATGCAGAAGGGTTAAATAAGAAGAAAAAAGTAGTTTGTCTGGGTGTGGAAGCAAATAAAAGAAAAAGAAAAAGAAGTGAAAAACTGTTAAAAAGTGAAGAAGAAAGAATAAAAGACCACTCTATGCCTGAATGTGCATAAAAGAATAGAAGAGAGAAATAAGTGTGGGATAAAATGAAATTGGTTAATAAGTTAGAATCCAAAGTTAGTGTAGTGACAAGGAGGCTTAGTCACTTTAAACGTACACATGTATCATACCATCCCTAAGCCTATATTACAAGCCGAGAAAAGTCCTATAGTTATCCTAACTTGACTGTCTGAAAGCTAAGACAAAGCAAATAAGGGTAAGCCTATAGTATTTGACATGCATTTATTGGCACTTCTTTTGTGAGTGTGAGTGTCACATGACCTTCCCTGCATTGACATGCCTAATTTCATATATGAGTGAGTGGGACTTTTTTATTGTGAGGGCACATCGGTTGTATTGCTAGATGCTTACTTGTTTGGGTAGTGGAACTTGTATATATGCATAGTTGTTTGTTGCTAATAGCTTGATTCCTTTTTGTCACTTTGTTGTGTTTCATTGACACACATAGTTGGTTTTAAGGTGATTAAACTTAGAGTGAGTAATGGTCTTGAGCTTAAATTTGATGATTGACTGCCATAGGTATCTTAGGTTTCTCTCGGTTAACCATCATTGTATTGTTTTGTTATGATATGTTGCCTGAGGACATACCACATTCTAAGTTGAGGGTTTTTATGTGCTATAGAAATATATCACTTACGATGCGTAAAACTATGAGAGTATGCATGTACTTAAGGCTATTTTGTTGGATTTGAGGTGTTTTTGGAGTGTTTTACTAAAAATCATGTTTCGGATGTTGATTTCGTGAAAATATGAAAAAGGTGATTTTAGATACATATGGGAGAAATTATAGGCAATTACAGATGTTTGTGACACTTTTTGGAAAAGAAGAGAAATTATATCTCACCCAGATTATTTATACTTACTCAAAAAGAGGAGTAGTGACTAGGAAAAGAAGTTCACAACAGTAAATTTAAGATTAACGGTCCATCCGCGCTACTAGGTACTATCTAAGTAATATCGTTAACTATCATCTAATAACTAGAGACTGAAAAGGTAATAGTTTATAGATATCCAAGATAAGTGTTATCAAGGCAACATTGTGAGACTTAAAAAGTAAAAGGTAAAATCCATCTGCTCGTCCAAATGATGACGGTACATAACTTATCAGATTCTACATGAGGAAATTATGCACTTTCAGCACTTAAAATGAGGAAAACATGCAAGTTTCTAAGACCTTTTTGTTAGATATGATCCATTTTTTTGTATGCTTTATAGAAAATAATGTTTTGGATGCAAAGTTAGTGAAAAAGGTGTTTTTGGTTATTTTTGGAATAATTATGAATATTGGGATATTTTTTGGCTTGATCGTGATCAAAGTATGTTCGAGAATCGAAGAGGAGCTGAAAAACTGACTCTTGACACTTAATAACCATGGACTATAGGTAGGACCTATGAACCACAAATAGACAAAGTGGGTTCTAGAAGTCAAAAATCTTGAGAGATGACTTGCAGGATTTTTTCTATCCAATACCTGCGGTCCGTACCTGTACTGGGGACCAGATCGCAAGTAGTACCTGCGCCCGTGACCAAACTGCGGTGCAGACCACATGTGGCCACTGACTTTATTTTTACCTATTTCATTCGTGCTTTATTTTTAGGGTTTACCCGTGTACTATAAACACCCCTTACGTACTTTATAGTAGGAGTTACACACTTTTGATACTCAGAAACATATTTTGATTCCAAGATCCATCTTTGATCTTGGGATTCTCTATTATTGACTTTAGTTGATTTATTCAGTTACAATTTTGAGTTTTTATTCATCATATCAATGTGATTTCATCTATGCTTTCTTTTATGAATGTTATTCATTTCTTCACAATCAAGAGCGACCAAAACCCATAGATATGGTTGTGGAAACCCTAGAAAATTGATAATGCAGGGAAAGTACGATTGTTGATATGAACAGTTATCCATGGCATGCATTTCTTTATCTTAATTATGATTGTTTTCTCAATGAGAGCACATATTAGGATCCTGCCTAGATAGTTCTACTTACTCCAAAAGAGGAGTAGTGACTAGAAAAAGATAAAGATGATGTATGAGCATATGCTAACACATTTGAGGCTTTTAACTATCAATAATTGCAAGGTCTTGATCAACTTTAGTTATTTTTGATTAGTTTATGTTTGATTTTGCAGTTTAAACTAATATGATAGAGAACCAACAATAATGGGAGCAAAAAGGTGAAAAATTGAAGAAATCTGAAGACAAGTGTGGCTAACGGCATTTGTGATAAGTCATCAGCGTTGTGATAAGATATTAGGTTGGTCATCATCAGTAGACAGAGAATTGGCCTAAAGTGAAAGTTGTGATGACATTTTGTGATAAGCCATCAAGGGTCAAATAAGTCGTCAGGACTTTCGTCAGCCTTAAATATGAAATGTGTTTCAGCTAGAAGAGTTGATGACATTTTGTGACAGGTCATCAAGATGGTGATAAGGCATCAAGGATACCGTCAGAAGTAGACAGTACATGAGAATTGGAGCTAGAATATAACGATGTTCTTGATAAGCCATCAAAATCCTGATAATCCAACATCGTCGTTAGTCTTAGACAGTAAGAGCCAAAAGTGAAAAGGAGCTGACAACATCCATAATAAGTCGTCAGACTCCTGATAAGCTATTACGGATGTCATCGTCTATTCCAATGAAAAGATGTAACCTTGATTTTGTTTTCATAATTAGGGTAAACTATTTAAATCTTTGTTTTAGGGTTTTTTTGGGGGATTCCAGACATTATTTGTCATATTGAGTTTTGACAACATAATTTGATATTTTCTTTCTCTACTCCTAGACTTTAACAACACAACTATTTCGAGTGATTATTATCAGTATTTTTGGGATCTTACTTTGTGATCTAATTTATGACTCACTAGTTATTATTGTTCTCTGTAAGTTTATCTTTAAAATCATGAATTCAATTATGTGTTTCGTTTATTGAATCATTAGTGGCTAAACTCCCTTAACATAAATTATGGGATAGAGGGTTAGGTCTTAATGAGGTGCTAAGTATTCAAGATTCAGTAGGTGGTAGGATCTCTTGATAATTCTAAAGTTTTAATTAACATTTGTTGGTTGCAAACAGTAGGCACACCTACTATGATTTGCTTGAGAAAGAAATTAAATATAGTAGGAAGTGAACTATCAACAGGGACTCGAAAATACTTTGTTTAATAATCAGTGTTGTAACAAGGTTGGTTAACCTGAGGTAAAATCTGGGTAGTAAATAGAAATTCCCTAAGTCCGAGAGGATTTAGGAGTTAAACACTTAAGTAGGTCGAGAGATATTTAAGAATAATATCAATAAAGATAGCTTGTTATCCTACCCACCATGAGAATCTTTAACCACTTTTAGCAGCTATCATGTACCGAAAGAGCTAGTGAACATAATTCTGGTTATTTCATAAACTCTTGATTTACAAACACTTAAAGTAAAGTGACAAACAACAACTTGTTAAACCTAAACCACCCATTTTAGTCAGTGGATTAAATCGCAAACAACTTAAGTTCACACCATATTCCCTGTGGGATTAGACCCCAACCTAGTTGGGTTTTATATTGACAATGATCGCTTACACCTATTAAAGAGTATAATTTGAGAGTTATAAAAAATGGTGCCATTGCTGGGGAATACGGTTGTAAACTGAAGTTTGTGTGTGCTAATTGACTGTTAGTTAAGTTTCCTAGATTTACGTTTATTTGTTGTTTTTGTTTATTTACAGGATTTTTTATAATGTATGCCAAGCAGCAAAAGTTCTGGAGAATAGTTCTTATCACCTAATCCGAAACCATAACGAATAGGAAGAATGGCAGAACAGCAAAAAGCTGACAGACAGGCAGCCTTACCTAGAGCTCAGGTGAATGTACAAAATATCGAGCAACATGCACAACATCCAAACCCTAAGGATGAAGATTTGGGGGATGAAAAGTTATTAAACCCTATTAACCCAAGGCGTGTAGAGCAGATAGCTACACAAGTGCCACGTAATATTAATCGAAACCGTCCGTTCCAAAAAAGACAAGAGTACTAGCCGATCCAGTATGATTTGAATGATGATGATGATGGCATGGACGAAGAAGGTGCAACGGGTGTAATCATTCCTCCACTGTTGGTACTTGGAGCCAAATTTAACATTATGAGCACTATGATCCAACTTCTTAATCTGAAGGGTTTGTTTGGAGGCCTTCCTGGGGATGACCCCAACCTGTATCTGGTGAATTTTGTCACCATTTGCAAATCTTTTGATAACCCAAGATTGGTCCAGAATGCTATCTGGTTGAGGTTATTCCTGTTTTCTCTGTCTGGGGAGGCAACATTATGATGGAATGAGCTTATGCCTGATTCTATCACCCACTGGACGAAATTAAAAGAAGTATTCCTAGAACGATTTTCCACCCTCCAGGAGGGTACAGTTGAGAGACGAGATCAGCAACATTAGAAAGCTCCCTACTGAATCTTTGCATGAGACATGGGAGAGATTCAAGAAGAAGCTACCACAATGTCCAAACCACAATATGACAAACTTACACTTGATGGAGACTTTGTACAGAGCCCTAAACTCTGTAACCGAGCCGATTGTAGATAATGATGTTTGTGGTTCATTTGTTAATCTGTATTTTATGATGCCGCAGATATGCCGAATAGGATGACCAAATAGAGTCGGGCTTGGCATACCAGGGAGTATGCGGTAGTAAGCCCCACTATTTTTATTGGTATGTCTGCTGAACAAAGCAGGAGAGATAAGGAGAGGGATTAAGACATGGCCCATCTAAAGACTCAGATGGACTTTCTCACCAAGCACTTATGATCGGGGAAGACTAAGAAAGTGAAGGATGTAACATCTCAAGACGAAGTTAATGTGGAGCCTGAAGAAAAGGCAAATTATGTTAATAATCAGGGGGGTTTCTGAGGCAATAGCCAAGGAAATCAAGGCTAGAGTGTTTATGACAATCTTGGTTACAACGACAAGGAGCAGGGAAACTGGAGAAGCAATAATGACAGGAGTGGTTTATATGTTCATCCTAGAAATTGGTAAGCTGCTGCAACTAGGTATGGAAAGATGTCCATGGATGACATGATGGAGAAGTTTTTGAAGGGAGTTAAGGCTACGAACTTTGGTGTAACCACCATGAAGACCGATCTGACATCCATTAGTCAGTTGGTGCACTCACACTCAACTGCCATCAATCAGATGGAGCGAAGATGAGCCAACTTTCCGCTGCATTTAACCTGAGAAAGAGTGGAACATTACCAAGCGATATGATTCAGAATCTGCAGAATGATGCCTCATATATGGTGATTACCACTAGGAGTGGTAAGATATTACTTGTCCCTTATATGGGCAAATCTGTAGATAGTGAGGTAGTTGTTGATGAATTCGAAGAAAGCAATCCAGTGTAGTCTGAGAAGCTAGATAGTTCTTTTAATGCTTCAAAGAAGGAAAGAGAGAAAGAAGAGGAAGTCATGTTGAAAACTATCTCCAGACCACCACCTCCCTTTTCTCAATGATTGAAGGAGAAGGATGATGATGCAAAATACAGCAAATTAATGGCAATGCTCAAGCAATTGACACCCTGAGAATCAAAAGGTAAAAGGTGCAATCCTTCTACTTGTCGGCAAGACTGTTGAAGGTACATAACTTATCGATTCTACATGTAAGGTATTGGGTTGGTTCAATAACGCATGATAAGCTCGTTGAGTTTGTATGCCAAGGTAACACAATTTTAGTTTTCATTTAAGACTGATTTCAACCAAGTTAATACTGTTCTTTGCTCGAGATTACTACAAACAAAATCCCTTATTTATTTTTCAAGTACTGCCCATAAGACTACAACAACTGAAATCAACAATTCAACGTGTTCTCTTGGGATTCTACCCCAACCTTAGTTGGCTTAATATATCTTGACAGCGATCGTACCATAGTCTAATATAAGGTGTTTGACGTCATCAATAAATTGGCATTGCTGCTGGGAAATAGTGTGTTGATTTGTGATTTGAAGCTGTATTAATTTTTGGGTTTTTTTTATTTTTGTTATTATTTGGTCATACACTGGTGTATGTTTAGCACATGGATTAGAGGCAAACCCTTACTACCAGTCAATCTACATCCATAAAGGATCCTACAAATACCTGGTAGGATGTCTTAGCAGAAAAGTGCTAATAATCTTGATGGTTTCATGATGTTGTATCTCTCCCTCATCTCAATAGAGTGTAGGATATTGTTGATCGTCAAACTGGTGGGTTGATAGCTTAAGTTGAAGCTAAGAAGAGGGCAATGAAAGAAGCTCAGAAAGTTTCTAGGGAGGATGAGCTAACTGAATAGAGACAAGCAGCAGATCGCCAAGCAGCACTTGGTGGAAACTAGAGCAGAGCTAGAGGTGGTCGTGTTCAAGTAATCGAGCATATCAGTATGTGCAACCATATATAGATGATGAAGAAGATTATGGATTTGTTAAGCCGAGAGAGAGTGGGACCATAGTACCTCCTATTTTCCCCCACCCATCAAATTTGATATCACAAGTGCAATGATCCAACTTCTAAATTTGAAAGATGTGTTTCCAGGATTACTACCAATGATGCAACTAGAACTTTGCAAATTTTCTTTGGATCTACACCTTGTATACCATTCCAGGGGTAGATCAGGAAATACTTAGACTTAGGCTTTTCCCATTCTCACTTATAGGAGAAGCATCTTTAAGGTTAGGGGAATTGCTAAGAGTTTCTATTATGACTTGGAATGAGTTGCATAGGAAATTCTTTAATAAGTTCTTTCATTCATTAAGAATGTTATAGCTCAAGGATGAGATCTATAATTTCAGGCATCTACTGTAAGAGTCCATGTACGAGTCTTGGTTCAAGGTTAAGAAGAAGCTGAGCATTATTCCAAATCATTAGTTGTTAGGGATAAGCTTATCGAAGATTTTCTATATAGTTCTGACAATCAGATCCAGACCCATAGTAGACACCATCACTTAAGGAGCTTTTATGACACTGCAATAGGAGGTAATTTAAAAGATGATAGATCAGATCTCACTCAGTAATCAAAGGTGGAAAAATTAGGAGGCTGAGAAGGGATCTAAAACTTATGCTATTTGAGCCTCCTACAACCAAAGACTAGCTAACGATACAGTAGTGCAAGAAATTGCATTAATAAGGACTGATTTAGGGGTTCTATAAAGCAGTTTGCAACAGCAACTTCTAGAAAGTAAATCTAGTAGCAGTACAGGGGTCAGCTTCCAAAGTATATGAGTCATAATTGGAGGAGGAAGTAGATTATCTGGATCATTAGATTACAGGTTTCCAATCCCAAGGAAAAAGTAACCAAGGTTGAAACTACTATGATAGATACAAAGACCTTAGCAAAGAGAGAGACGCTGATGAGAGGAAGAAGGATGACTATAAAGAGAAGGGAGATAGGTAAATTCCACCTGGTAAACGCGATCCAGAATCTAGAATAGAGGATATACTAGATAAGCTCATAAAGGGTCATGAAAATTAGGAGACCAGCCTTAAAAAGATTAAGGCTGATATTTTAGGGTTGACCTAGAAGGTTGAGTCACATGCCACTACTATCAAGAAGTTGGAGCACCATTTTTGTCAGATGTCAACAACTCTGAACCAGAGGTAGCTAGGTATCCTTTTAAGAAACACAATGTGAAATCCAAGAAATTATGTTCACGTTCTTGCTATTACGATAAGGAGTGATATCACTATAATGGATCCCCCATTACCTGTTGTAGAAGCTATTGATAAAGAGACACCTGCTGTTGAGTCTGAGAAGTAACATATGATGAAGGTAAAGCTGCTGAAGACAATCCTAAGGGTTTGGTGATTGATCCAGAAGTCAAAAAAATTTTGAGACGACCCTCACCTTTTCCTCAGTGATTAATGCAGAAAAAAGGGGAAGGTAAGTTCAAAGGGTTTATTGAGACACTGAGAGAATTATGGTTGAACATACCTCTTCTTGAGGCATTAGAGCAGATGCTTGGATACGCTAGGTTTATGAAACAGTTGGTGACAAAGAAGAAAGGAATGACTTTTGAGGATGTTGACGATGTTCACCACTGTAGTGTAGTCACGACTAGGTCCTTGGCACAACAAAAGGGTGATCCCAAAGCATTCAGTATACCGTGTACTATTGGTTCATACTAATTTGCCCGACTCTTTTCTGACTTAAGAGCCAATAGGAATTTGATGTCTTTAGCCATATTTAAGTAATTGGGCTTAACCCCTACCAAACTTACTTTGATGCAGCTATTAATAGTTGACCGCACAATAAAGAAGCCAATCGGAATCTCATTTCATATGATTGTGAGGGTAGATAACTTTATCTTTCTAGCTGACTTTGTTATTTTGGATTATGAGGTTGATGCCAAGATGCACATTATCTTAGAAACACCATTCATGGCCACAGGTAGAGCTATGGTTGAAATGGAAAAAGTTGAACTAAAATTTAGAGTCAACGGAGAGGAGGCAACATTCAACCTCTGAAAATCAATGAAGTAGCCAACCGACATAAGGGTAGTATCAATAATTAATTGTATTGATGACCTTGGAGGATGTTCCTACGGGTATCTTGATGAATTTTGAGTAGAAAAGATACCCTTATTACACCGCACTATTAAATCAAGCACTGCATTGGAGGTAACCCATGGTTTGTTGGTGAAGTATGAGTAACCAACATGGCAACGTCGTGCTACGCCATTAAATCAAACACTGAGTAGGAGTCAACCCACTATTTTAGTGTTCGCGTTTTTGTTGTTTTTGTCTTTTTGTAGGTTTTTAATTTTTGGACCTTACCCAGAATACGGTAAAAATTGCTAGATTCATTGAAATTCCAAGTAAAAGGGGTTGTGTGATCAACTAATCATGATCACAAGTTCCACACGGTAAGTTGATTAATAAGTCAGAAATTTGATATTTTGAGGATGAAAAAATGGTAAGTTATGAACTTTGGTATCTAATCACACTTTTGGACCTAAAACTTAGGTTGTGGGACCATAAGTATCTTGGAAAATGTCAAAACGCCAAGTTCAGGATGCAGAAAAGAGGGCCAAAGATTTTGGCCTGGCAACTGCACCCAGTACCTGTGGGTCGTAGGTAGCATTAGCACTTAAGGCCTAACAGTGGGTACAATCTGCAGGTATGCGCCGCTGCTAGGTTAGTTTTTGGGCACACTTTTTAATTAAAATTTGGGCCCACCAACACTTAAATATGACCTAAAACAACCCCCACCTATATAAAAACACATCTTACCCTCATTCTAACTAATTCAAATCCTTAAAAGTTCACTTTTCTTTTGGAATTCAAACTTCCCTCTTAAAAGACCAACTAACCTTACACTTATGTAAAGGCTAAATTGTCACTTATTTAAGATACAACCTTGTTCCAGCAAACTAAAAGCATATTCCAACTTTGGTTTTCTTGAGTTCTTCATTATCCTCTTCTGGATCTTAATATAAAAGGTAACTTTCTTAGCTTCTAATGGTTATATATTAGTTTATCTAATGTTTAAACAAGTTTATATTTGTATTCCATAGAAAAATATACCAAAAATATCATGCTTATATGTAGGATCCTTGAAGTAGCCTAAAAATCTTTGTATAGGGCCTTGTTTTCAATTAAAATCTAAAGTTAGGCCCTAATCGGAAGTTAAACTTGAATAAATAGAGTAATACCACAAGTTGAGCATGATTGTTTGCTTTGAAATTCATGATTCTTGATTGGTGTGTATACGTTGGATTTGTTGGGATTTCAAATAGGTTATAAGGGTGTGAAAATTAAGGAAAAATTCAAACTTTTTTTTCAACTTTTGCTATCCCTCATTGTTGTTAGAAACTAACAACTGTTTTTTTGGGTACATACAATACCTAAAGTGGTGAAGAAGAAGAATGGTACTTTGAGGAGACGGGTAGAGTCTCTCGAGCATAGTAGATCAATGGAAGAGTACCCAAGGCAGCAACATAGAGACACTGCCTCTGGGGTGAGATGGAGAGTCATGAGAGGACGAACAAGCTAGACTGCTCAGACAAAAACAACCCAGACCAAGATGAAGTCCATGCGCATATCACCCCCACATACTCCTCCACCTAATGATGATAATAATGATGATGATGAGAAGACAGAGTTTGAGCCTACTCTACAGGTTGCTGCTCAGGACCTCCAGCCTGAGGAGGGGTCTCAGGATTCTTCTGAGGAGGTTTAGTAGGAGAAATTATCTGTGGTACCCCAGTTGTAGAAGGGTACCTCCACTCATATACAGTATTCAAAAGTACCCCAGTCTGAGGACGATACAACACAGGCTTCCCATGATTTGTAGTATGAGCAGACCCTCGCACCTGTATATGCCCCACATGAACCTCTCGAGAAGGAACATTTAAGGTAGTGTGTTGAAGGGATGTGACATATATTTGAGCTTGATAGTCGTGTTTGGAAGCTAGGAAGGCCTATGAGATAAAATGATGAGGAGCGTCGGATTGACTTATCAGGGCTAGATCGAGTACCCAAGTTACGAGCAATATTTGATAGATATAAGCTAGAGTAGATGACTAGGTCACTCAGTTTTCACATCTCAGCTATGGTACATGAATATTATGCATCCTACAAAGCTACCATAGTCTTTCCCATGCATTTTTATCCAAACTTTATTAGATTTGTATGATAGTCATAGCTTGATCAGACACTGGTTAGAGGGGTCAGAGTTGATATCATAGAGGGACTATTCGCAAATTTATATTTAGCCCAGATGATATTAGTCCTGCATCTACAATTAAGTGCAACTAGAGATTGAGGATCGCATGTGATCGCCATATCATGTGGGATGTTGAGCACTGTCTTAAAAGGGTTGAGATGACTAGGTGGATAGTCGGTTATATTTTACCACTAGGTGATAAGACACCATGGATTTGAGGGGTAAACTGTGATCAAGAAAGGCCTATTGACATTAGAGGCCAAGTTTTGGAGGTTGTTGATTAGATACCAACTGCTACCCACTACTTTACATAATACATTAATGTGGGAGGAAGCTACACTGGTTGACTTTATGTTGGTTGGTTATTATATGGATTTTATTACCATTCATATGTATGAGTTATGTGACAGAACCTTTGGTGAGTTGACTAATCTACCCTTCTCGTGCTTAAGTCAAAGGCTATGCGATGCTGGTATTCATGAGTTACTAATTATAGATGAGAGGGTACTTGCAACCACGACCTCACAGACGAGCACTATAAAGGGCCTGGCACATACAAACACTTCTAAAAGATCAAGATAGAAGGCAGCAATACCACAAGCATAATTTGAGGGCCTAACTGTTCCGTAGATCCTGATGAGGCACATACAAATAATATGGAAGATGGTATTAACAAGGAGATAAGGAAGTAGATAAAGGATCAAAATTTTAGTACACAGGGAGAGGGAAGACAAGCTACTTATTCTTCAGTCCTATCTTTGAACTTAGAGCTGGTTGGTGCATCTATAGAGCTTGTTTACCTATCCACTACAACTCCTATAAAAGGTATGCTTACTGTATTAAGTGAGTTTTTGTAGAGCGTAGTTGGCAGGCAGAGGGCCAAAACTGCTCGATTGAAGGTTCTTGAGACCGAGATGACTACGTTATTTGAGCATATGAGATCAAATGTTAGGACTATATTTGACCAGGCTGAGGCTAGATGGGAGGTCCCTCAGAAATCCACACTATTAGAGATGTGTGATAATTTTCAGACATGGCTCAATAAGTTGGAGTGGCAGATTATATCTCGATATATAGAGATAGGTATGCCAGATCTAGTTTAGATGAGGGAGGATTTTGATATCATACGAGTAGAGGTACGCTATCTTAAAGAGAGCTGTGTAGCAAATACTCGCTCGATTATACACTTTATGGTCAAGATATCACCTCCACATGTACTGAGACACTTTGATTTCTTTATGGAGTATGATAAGGAAGTCCTAGCAGTTAGGGCCAAGAGAGGCCACTTAGACAATTTATAGGACACTTATATAATAGAGGAGGAGGCCTTTAAAAGGGCCAGGCATGTCTTTTTATTGATTGCATTCGTCAACAGGCAGACGCGTGAATCTATAGTAGCAGGTACATTATCCAGTAGTGCACCGCCACAACCACCGCCTCCGTCAGCTGATATACCCATATCTGGGGATGCTCCTGATTAAGGAACCTAGTGCTTCCTAAGTATGTTCTCACTTGCCTATGTCTTACTTTGTTTTAGTGCATTGAAGACAGTGCACAATTTTTATTTAGGGGTGGGAACACCATGCCACCATGGGTTTTTGTTGATCCTTTTTTTCTGTCGGCTGCAGTATGGTTATAGAATCAGCATGTCTAGGATAATTATGTGTCGTATTATGTTTTATTTTGTATTGTTTTGTGTTTTTGTGTAATTAGGAGATCTTTAAGTATTTTGGGCAATAGTAATGTTTTGATTGATTTTTGATACCCCTCCAAAAATTTTTTTTTAGTACTATGTTAATGTATATATGTGTGAGCTTTGTGGATCTTATTATGGCATTAGAACTAGGGACATGATAACTATTTACAGATAATTGCATGAACTAGATAGGTTTTAGTTGGTAATAGTGACTCAGTTCTATATATGTGAGATACTACCTTGTTCTTCTTGTATGTTAAATTCAGAACTTGCCTGGTTAGTCTTGCCTAGATTGAAAGATAGTCGGTTAGGAAAGGATCGTATATTTTTTCATATATCAGTCCATTTTAGCCTAAATAATCTTTCATGTGTGCATTGTATCCCTTGATCCAGATTTTGAGCCCTATAAGCTTATTTTTCTTATCTTACCATTCACCTTCCCATTTATAGTACAATGAACCAATTTTGGCCCTGGTCCTCCCTGGACGTTGTGCACCTCAATATGGAAAAAATGCTTAAGTTAAGGGTGCGTAGTGTAAAATGGGTATGAAGAATGGTAATCTAAGAAAAAACTAAGAAGACTGGATGTGGTAGAAATAAAAATAAAAATTATGAAAAAGCAAAAGAAAAAATAAAAGACCATACCCAACCTGAATATGCAATAAGCAAAAAAAAGGGATAAATAAGGGTAAAAATAAAAATAAAATTGGCTAGTATGTGGGACACCAAAGTTAATGTAGTTCCAAGCAGGATTAGTCACTTGATATGTCCATGTATACCATAACATCCCCCAAGCCTACATTACAATTTGAGAAAAGTCCTATAATAATCCTAACTTGACTATCTGCCTATAAGATAAAGAAAATAAAGGCAAGCCTATAGTATTTGACATGCATTGACTGAAACCTATTGGTTGAGTGTGAGGGTCTCTTGACCGTCCCTGCATTGACATGCATTATTTTATATGAGTAAGTGGGATATCTTTGTTGCGAGGGCACTTGAGTCATGTTGCTAGCTATTTTCTCATTTCGGGTTGTGAAATTTGTTCATATGAGTGGTTGTATGTTTCTTATTTGCCATACCTTTATCCCATTGTGTCACATTGTTTTGTTTCATATTAATCCATAGTTGTTCGTGAAAAGTGATATTGGAAGGGATGTTGTGATTTGAACTTAATATGATGACTGACTTCCTTGAATAGCTTAGATTCTCCTAATTAAGTGTTGTTTTTGTTTTATTATGTTTTTGTTGCCCGAGGACATGAAAACATTCTAAGTTGAGGGTGTTGATGTGCCTATAGAAATATATCACTTACAATGCTTAAAACGAGGAAAATATGCAAGTTTCTGAGGCCTTTTTGTTAAATATGATCTGTTTTAGCTATGTTTTATTAGAAATCATGTTTTGGATGCTAAGTTTATGAAAAAGGTGAAAAGGTATTTTTGGCTATTTTTGGAGCAATTATGGATGTTTGGGATGTTTTCTGGCTTAATCGTGATCAAACCATGTTCAAGAATCGAAGAAGATTTGAAAAACTAAATCATGACACTTACTAACCACGGACCGCAGGTAGGACCTACGAACACTAGGTAGACAAACTAGGTTCAAGAATTTCAAAATCCCAAGAGCTGACTTGCAGGATTTTTTTCATCCAGTACCTGTGGTCCGTACGTGCGCCCGAGACCATACTGCAGGTAGTACTTGTGCCCATGACCAAACCGCAGGTGCAGACCACATGTGGCCACCAAACCCTATTTTGTTCTATTTCATTCGGGCATTGTTTTTAGGGTTTTCCCATGTACTATAAATACCCCTTATGCACTTTGTAGTAGGTGTTATGCACTTTTGATACTCAAAAACGTATTTTGATTTCAAGATCCGTCTTTGATCTTGGGGTTCTCTTTTATTGACTTTACTTGATTTATTCAGTTACAATTATGGGTTTTTATTCATCTTATCAATGTGAATTCATCTATGCTTTCTATTATGAATGTTATTGATTTCTTTACAATCTTGAGTGGCTAAAACCCATAGCTAGGGTTGCGGAAACCCTGGCAAATTAACGAAGTAGGGGAAGTGCACTTCTTGATCTGAACTAATACCCATGGAATGCATTGCTTTATCTTTATTTTTATTGTTTTCACACATTATAATCACACCTAGATATTGTTACTTACTCTAAAAGAGGAGCAGTGAGTAGGAAAAAACAAAGACAACAATAATTTGGAGTTGAACTGTCGATCCACGCTTCTAGGTTCTATGTACATAAGATAGTTAGGTTTCATCTAATAACTAGAGACTCAATAGGTAATAGTTAACTGGGATCAAGATGAAGGTTAGTAATTCGACACCCCTAGACTAAAATGGTACAGGGTGAAATCCATCTGCTCGTCCAGAAGACTGTTGAAGGTACATAACTTATAGATTCTTTATGCAAGGTATTAGGCTGGTTCAATAATGCACGATAAGCCTACGAAGTTGAAAATCCAAGGGGAACACTATCCTAGTATTCACTTTCAACTGATAACAATGAAGTTAATACTTTTCTTTGCTCGAGATTACTACAAAAAAAACCCCTATTTACTTTTACAGTATTTCCCATAATACTACAACTACTGAGATCTATAATTCCACGTGTTCACTTGGGATTCAAACCCAACCATATTTCTGTTACTATATCTTGACAACGATTGTACCAAAGGTGTTGCTTGGACGTCATCAAGACTATCCTTCAACCTAGCCAAGACTAGCCCTGCCAGGTTTGTATTAAACATATAAAGGAGACTAGAAAGCATCTCACATACATAACATTGAGTCAATATTACCTACAACTACACATCTAGTTCATGAAATTGTCAGTAAATAGTTATTATGTCCTTAATCCTAAGGCCATAACAAGATCCACAAAGCTCATACATGTACATCAACATAGTTTTAAAACAAAAAATTTTAGATGGGTAAAAAAAATAAATCAAAACATAACTACTGCCCTAAATACTTAAAAATCGCTAATTACATAAAAACACTACACAATATGAAATAAAACACAATACTACACATAGTTATCCTAGACATGCTGGTTCTACAACCATACCACAGTCGATAGGAAAAATAGCGTGATAATAAAAACTAGCGGTGGTATAGTATGCCTACCCCAACTAAAAACTACGCACTATCCTTAATGCGCTAAAACAAAGTAAAACATAGGAAAGTAAGAACATACCTGAGATGCACTCAACGCTCGAATCAGGAGTATCCCCAAATAAGGGCATATTAGTTGGCAGAGGTGGTGGTGGCGGCGATGCACTACTGGATGATGCACCTACTTCTATAGATGCACACCTCTGCCTATCAACAAATAAGGTCTCTAAAGAATCATGTCTGTTCCTTTTAATGGCCTCCTTCTTGTCATATCGGGGTTCTACAAATCATCTAAGTGAGCTCTCTTGTCCCCAACAATTGGGACATCCTCATCATCCTTCAAAAAAAAATTTAAATATCATGACAGATGTGGAGGTAACATCTGGACCATAGGGGATATAATCTAGGGAGTAGCTACTACATGGTTCCCTTCAAGAGAGCATACCTCTGCTCATAAGATATCAAAATCCTTCCTTATTTGAACTAGATCTGGTGCACCTGCCTTTGTATATCAGGATATAATCTATCTCTCCAACTCATTGAGCCATGTCTAAAAATTAATGCGTAGCTCTGATAGTGGAGCTATTTAAGCAGCCTCTCATCATGCCTCAACCTACTCAAATATGGTCCTAACCCCTGATCTCATCTTCTTAAATAGGGTAGTCATCTCGGTCTTGACAACCTTCAACCTAGCAATTATGGCCCTCTTGATATTCACTAAGATCTACAAAAACTTACTGTATACAGTAATCATACCTGTTGCAGGAGTTGCACTGGATGGGCAGCCTGTAGATGCACCAATTGGCTCTGAGGTAGAAGCTGAGGCTGAAGAAGAAGTAGCTGTGTTACCTCAACCTATGTACTAAAATCTTGATCCTTTCTCTACTCTCCTATCTCCAATTCAATACCAATATTCACATTATTTGTATGCACCTCATCAGGCTCTACGGAAACTTTTAGGCCCTCAGTCTAGGCCTTTGGTACTACTGCCTGCTATCTTGATCTCCTAGAAGTCCCTGGACATGCCAGACCTTTCATGTTCCTCGACTGCATAGCCATGGTCGCAAGTACACTATTATTTATACCTGGTAACTCAGACACACCGTCCTTATTGCATAGACTATAAATTATGCACAATAAGGGCAGATTAGTCAACACACCAAAGGCTCTTTCACGTAACTCATAACTGAGGATGTCAAAACAATCATTTTCATAACTAACCATCATACAAGAAACCAGTGCAGCTCCCTCCAATGTTAATGTATTATCTGAAGCAGTGGGTAGTAGTCAGTATCTGATCAACAACTACCAAAACATGGCCTCTAATGTCAATAGGCCCTTGTTTATCACAGCTTGCCCATCTATCCATAGGGTTTCTTTCTTCACCCAGTGGTGAAATATAATCGGCTATCCAACTTTCCATCTCAACCCTCTCTAATAGTGCTCAACATTCCAAATGATATGTCGATCACGTGAGGTCCTAAATCTATTGTCGCACTTAGCTATAGATGTATGTGTGATGTCATCTGGTCCAAATATAACTTTGCATATAGTATCCTCTGTGATATCAACTCTGACCTCTCTAACCACTTTATGATTAAGATATAGTTGCTACATAAATCTGATAAAGCCTAAATGATGGTGCATAGGAAGGACTACAGTAGCCCTATAGGGTTCATAAAATTCTTGTACAACAGCCAGGCTGTAAGAATCGAGTGTCTTAGTCATCCACTCTAGCTGATATCTATCAAATATTGCTCGTAACTATGGCACTCAATTTAACCCTATAAAGTTAATCTGTCACTTTTCATAAATATATCTTATAGGCCTCCATATGCCCCAAACAGGACTGTCAATCTCAAATATATATTGCATCCCTTCTAGATACCACCTCAGTTGGCCATCCTCAGAAAGTGCATTTGGGGCATGTACGGGTGCGGGTGTCTGCTCCTACTGCACATTATGGAAAGTCTGTGTTTTATCCTCCAACGACTGGGGTACATCTAACTGTTATATATGATTGGTGGTACCCTTCTTATACTAGGCATGGTTCATGAGTACTCCTCCTACTCAACCTCTTTGGAAGAATCCTAGGACTCCTCCTCAGATTGAGGGTCCTGAGCAGCAACCTATAGAGTAGGCTTAAACTCTGTGTCCTCCTTCCCCTCATCATCATCATTAGGTGGAGAAGTGTGTAGGTGTGATAGATGTACGGACTTTATCCTTGGTCAGGAATGAAGCTTTCTAAGGAGCCTAGTGTATCTGTCCTCTTGTGATCTGCATGTCAGTCTAATGGCAGTGTGTCTACGTCACTACCTCGTGTACTCCTCCACTATCCCACTAGGCTCAAGAGACTCTGTCCATCTCCTCAAAGTATCGACCTTCTTCTTCATTTCTTTAGGTGTCGTATGTACCTGAAAACCAATTGTTAGTTTCCAACAAAAGTGAAGGATAGCAAAAATCAAAGAAAAATATAAAATTCAAAATTTTTGAATTTTCGCTCTATTTTTACACCCTATAACCTATTTGAAATTCCAATAAGTCCAATGTTTACCCACCAATAAAGAGTCATGAATTTTAAAGCTACTAATCATGCTTAACTTGTGGTATTACTATATTCATTCAAGTTCAACTTTCGGTTAGGCCTAACTTTATATTTTAATTGAAAATTAGGCCCTACACTAAGATTCTTAGGCTACTTCAAGGCTCCTACATACAAGAATGATAGTTTCTATATATTTTTCAATGGAATACACATATCAACTTGTTTAAACAATAGTTAAACAAATAATAACCATTAGGAGCCGAGAAAGTTACCTTTATATGAAAATCCAGAAGAGTAATGAAGAACTCAAGTAAACCAAAGTTGGAATGTGTTTTTAGCGTGTTGGAACATGTTGGTATCTCAAATAAGTGAATTTAGCCTTTACTTAAGTGTGTGGTTAGTTTATTTTTTAGGACGAAAATTTGAATTCAAAGAGAAAAGTTAATTTTGAGGATTTGAATGAGTTAGAATAAAGGTAAGAATGTTTTGATATAGGCGGGGACTGTTTTAGGTCATATATTAGTCGTGACTTGTACTTATGGCCTGTACCGGCAGTCAAGCCTTGGGCGCAGGTGCTACCTGCGGCCCATAAGTACTGTACGTAGGTAACGGGCCAAAATCTTTGCCCCACTTTTTCGCAACCTGATTTGGCATTTTGACATTTTTCTAGATACTCATGGTCCCATAAACTAATTTTAGGTCCAAAAGTGTGATTAGATGCCAAAGTCTATAACTTACCATTTTTTCATCCTCAAAATTTTAACTTTTTAACTTATTACTCAACTTATCGTGTGGGACTTGTGACTATGATGGGTTGATCACATTGCCCCCATTACCTAAAATTTTGATGAATGTAGTAATTTCTTTTGTATTTCGAGTATGGCCAAAAAGCTTAAAACCTACAAAAAGATAAAAACAACCAAAACATGAATGCTAAAATAGTAGGTTGCCTCCCACCTAGTGCATGATTTAATGTTGCGGCACGATGTGGCCATTTTGGTTACTCAGAATTCACCATCATTCCTATGGGTTATCTCCTATGCAGCGCTTGATTTAACATCGCATCACGATGTAGGAATGTTGACTACCCAAAATTCATTAAGATACCAATAGGAGTATACTCCAGAATTATCAATACAATCAATCTCTGACACTACCCTCATATCGGTTAGCTGCTTCATTGACTTTCGAATATTGAATGTTTCCTCATCATCGTTGACTCTGAATTTCAGCTCATGTTTTCCATGTCAGCCATAGCTCTACCTGTGTCCATAAATGGTGTTCCCAAGATAATAATCATCTCAGTGTCAACCTCATAATCCAAGATGACAAAGTCGGTCGGAAAGATAAAGTTATCCAGCCTCACAATCATATCAAAGGATATTTCTATGGGTTTTTTCTCTGTGCAGTTAGCCATCAATAGTCTCATTGAAGTCTATTCTTGAGGGTTCAAGCCCAATTGCTTGAATATGGCCATCAGTATCAAAATAATATTGGCTCCTATGCCACACAAGGCTCGGGCAAATTAGGATGACCTAATAGTGCACGATATAGTGAATGCTCTGGGATCATCCTTTTTTTACTCTAAAGACCTAGTCATGACTGAACTACAATACTGCACACCGTCAACATCCTCAAAATTCACTCCTTTCTTCCTTGTGACAAACTGTTTCATGAACTTGATATATCCAGAAATCTACTCTAATGCCTCAATAAGAGGTATGTTCAAGCTCAATTCTCTCAACATCTCAATGAACCGATTGACTTACCTTACTCTTTCTTTTGCTTCAATCTCTGAGGAAAAGGTAGGGGTGGACTAAGAAAAAGGTGGGGGTGGTCTCAAAGTTTGTCTAACTTTTGGATCAATCACTGAAACCTTACCTTTGTCTTCAACAACTTTATCTTTATCACTTGTTACCTTCTTAGACTCAACAACAGGTGTCTAATAAGCAATAGCTTTTGTAGCAAGTAGTGGGGGATCCATAGTAGTGATACCACTCCTTGTGGTAATTGCAAGTATGTGACTATCATTTCTTGGATTTTGCACTGTGTTGCTTGGAAGGGTACCTGGCTACCTCTGGTTCAGAGTTACTGACATGTAACCAAATTGGTGCTCCAACTCTTGATAATAGTGGAATATGACTCAACTTTCTGGGTTAACCCTAAAATATCAACCTTAATATCCTTAAGGCTAGTGTAACACGCTGAATATGGTCCCCAGAATGCTATATGGTGCTAATAATTCCAAAGGACCACTAGCCAATCCATGACTGATATCTATAACTGAGCACTATATGACGTACTGTATAAATGCAGAAATAAAAGGATGAAAGGCCATAAGGCTCAAATATCTGATAAAATATAACATCTGAATAATATGGTATCACAATACTAAAATTGAAATAACTGTCTGAATATACAAGTCTGAATAAAGAGTTGATGGGACATGTCCCCAACTAACTCCAACTGCTGAAATAAACTAAATACTAAAAGAGTGAAATATTCAAATAATAACATCCTCAAATGATGAGGACTCACTGCTAGTCTGTCTGCTGAATGACTGATCTACTAAGGACGCTCTAGAGCTCGTTCTTCTGAACCTATAGTATAAAACACCATAGCACAAAAGAAAAGTATGCATCAGTATGTGAGAATGTACTGGTATGCTAGTAAGGTCAGCTAAATGCAAAGGTTCATATGCATGAACTATAACTGCCTGACATGAATATGAGCATGACTGTGTGAGAATACATACATGAATACGTGAACTATAACTGAAATCATGATAATATTGAATCTACATATTGATAAAATGAGTTTTGCAGTAACTGAGTTACTGTGCCTAGAAGTCTAGGTTCTGATGGAACTAGCTGACTTCCGTACAGAGCTAAGTAATTGTATCTAACAGTCCTAAAATTTATAGAACTATTTGAGTTCTATTACTAAGAATAAGATTGAGACTGTGGGAAGTAGTCATCTAACCTACATGCCCCTAATAAGCAATATAGCTGAGTTAGGGTCCAATTTGTAACCAAAATTGGAAGGGTGTTAATACCACATCATTGGTAAAGACAAGTTGCGAGTAACTCTCATCTGGCAGTGTCCCCAAAAGTGAATGGTGGGACCCTCATTTGGCAATGTGAATCCACCTCATCAACTCTCAACTGTCAGTGTTGATGTCACAATCTATGATGTCTATGTAGTTCTGCAATGCAAGGATTGCTTCTAAGGGTCACACCCTCTACTGTCAATGTGTGCCCTCATCCTTGGGTCTGCTAGGTGCTAAATCTTACTCCTTGTTGAATAGAAACTGATCTAATTATACTGATTGAGTTCATGAGATTACTGAATTTTTCTAAGTCATGACTGACTGAATTCTACTAAGTTCTGAAATTGACTGAGGATACCACTGATCATGGCGTGATTGAGATTATCGTGAAACTGACACTATCTCTAGGCACACAACTAAGTTGTCGGGTATTAAATACCCCCAGGACTCGATAGCATAAAAGTAAATCATGGCACAATTTTGAAAATACAACAACGGCTATACATATATCTATAATTCATTGACTAAGACATTTCATCAAATAGTTGACATGCATTAACTTGTACATGAATGGGGATTTCATACTATCATACTATAATGGCACTTTTTCCTTCACATAGGCATTTAATCAAACACATGGGGAGCATACTTTGGTTATACCATCATCATTGCATCTAATTATCATGGTTGTATAATTAAATTTGTAATTTGAAGGGTTTATCATTAATATTATGCAAATCAACACATACTAGGATCAATCATTGGAACATGTAATTTAAATCATGAATCAAAACCCCACATCAACATGGACATGAATTTCAATTCAACTAAATCATGAACACTCATAAATACACAAATCTTTGATTTTGAAAAGAGATTCTTGAGATTCATGGGTGAAAGGGACCCATGAATCAACACTTGACATACCTTGATTGTGATTTTATTAAAGTTCTTCGACTTGAAGAACTTAAATTTTCTTAATTTCTTGAAGAAGGATTGGGATCTTGTTCTTGGGGATTGATCTTTGAGAGAAACCCTAATTTAGTGTTGTAGACGAATAATGAATTTATGAGCCCTGTTCTGCTATAATTAGGAGTTAAAAAGGATGGAAAATACCCAAAAACCCTTATAAAAATGGCTTTAAATTACTGAACGAGATCTGCGATGGCTTAGGCGAAGGTCCATCGCTAGCTCGACAGCCCATCGACCTTCCCATCATAATAGGCCAGAATGTGATTTTTCTACCTTGGTTGCAATAGTTTGAGCCATGGTCCATCGCTAGCTCGATGATCTATCGGCCCTTTCATTGCGCCTAGATAAAAGGACGACTCACTGCCTCTGCTGCGATGGTTTGGGCGACGGACCATAAATCTACTTTCTATATTTCAGCCATAACTTTCGACCTTGATACCGAATTTAGGCAAATTTGGTATCGATGGAAAGATTATTCAATTTACCAAAGAACCAAAATTCAAAATCTTAAAAATTCCACATTTATAAAAGTGGATTCACCTTTTAAAGCAAGTCTTTAACATTTTTTAAATGATTTTAAGCTATGTAGAATTACGAGGTATTACAGGTAGCCTTCTAATTTTCTTGGCCCTTCACCAGTTTAGCTAGCATCTCCTCCATTCTAGATTCTGCATCGTGTCTACTAGGTGGAATGTACCTATCTTTCTTCTCTCTGTAGTCATTATTCTTCCTTCAATCACCATATCACTCTCTTCAATGGTCTCTATATCTATCATAGTAGTTCCAACCTTGGTTCCCTTGACCTTGGGCTCAGAAACCCGCCATCTGGCAATCTTGATAGTTAGCTTGCTCCTCTAATTTTGATTCATACAATTTGGTAGCTGACCCTTGTGTTGCTACTGCATTAACTTTCTCAGAAGTTGTTGCTTTAAAGTACTTTGTTAGAACCCCTAAATCAGTCCTTAGTAACATAATTTCTTACACTACTATATCATCAGTTTCTCTCTGGTTACAAGAGGCTCCAATAGAATAAGTATCATATCCCCTCTCAGCCTTCCAAGTTTTCCACCCTTGGTTAGTGAGTGAGATCCAATCTAACTTCTTCGAAGCCGCTTCCCAGCACAGTCTTATAAAAGCTCCTCTAGAGATGGTGCCTTCCATGGATCTAAAGATGATGGTTAGCGCTTTGTAAAATATCTCGGCTAAGCTTTTCCCTGGCAACTAATGATTTATCACTATGCACATCCTCTTCTTAAACCTAAACCAAGCCTCGTACATGGAAAGTGATTGCAGTTGCTTGAAATTATAGATCTCATCATTAAGATGCAATATCCTTGATGGAGGAAAAACCTATTTAAGAATTGCCTACGCAATTCATTCCAAGTCTTGATAGAGCATCTTGGCAATTCCCCTAACCATAAAGATGTTTCTCCTATAAGTAAGAAGGGGAAAAGCCTTAGTCTAAGTATTTCCTGATCTACCCCTGGAATGGTATACAAAGGGTAGTTTCCATGGAAATTTGCAAGGTGCAAGTTTGCATCATCGGTAGGCAATCTTAAAAACACACCCTTCAAATTTTGAAGTTGGATTATTGCACTCATGAGGTCAAATTTAATGCCTGGGGGAAAAACAAGAGGTACTATGGCTCCAGTCTCTGTCGGCTCAACATATCCTAAATCTTCTTCATCATCTTTATATGGTTGCATATATTGATATGCTAGGATTACTTGAACACGAGCACCTCTAGCTCTATTCTTGTTTCACTGAGTGCTGCTTAGCGGTCTGCTACTTTTGTCTTCTCAGTTAGCTCAGCCTCCCTAGCTACTTTCTGAGCTTCTTCCATTTCCCTTTTCTCATCTTTATTTTGAGATATAATCTCACCAGTATAACAATCAATAATATCCTGCACTCTGTTAGGATGAGGGGGAGGTACAACATCATAAACCCCTTTAGGATTATCAGCTCTTTTCTATAGAAACATTCTCCCAGCTATTTGTAGGATCCTACCTGGATTCATATTGGTGAGGATTAAGGGTTTGACTCTACTTCGTGTGCTAGTCATACAATAGTATATGCCCAACTAAAAACAAAAATGGAAAGAAAAACCCAAAGACTAGAACAACTTCAAATCAAAAATCAACATTGTCTTCCCCAACAACAGTGTCAATCTTTTGATGACATCCAAGAAACACCTCCTATTAGATAATGATACGGTCGTTGTAAAGATATAGTAACCCAACGGTCAAATCCGAAGGGAACACGTGGAATTGTAGATCTCAGTAGTTGTAGTCTTATGGGCAGTACGGGAAAAGTAAATAGGGGGTTTTTGTAGTAGTAATCTCAAGCAAAGAATAATTTTAACTTTGTTGAAATAAGTTGTAAGTGAATGCTAGGATTGTGTTTCCCCTAGTTTCTTAACTCTGTAGGCTTATCGTGCATTATTGAACCAACCCAATACCTTGCATGTAAAATCGATAAGTTATGTACCTTCTACAGTCTTTTGGATGAGCAAAAGGATTTCACCCTTTACTTTTTGAGTCTCAGGGTGTTGTATTACTAACCCTTATCTTGGTCCAAGTTATCCATTACCTTTTGAGTCTCTAGTTATTAGATGAAACCTAACCATTTTATGTAGATAGAACCTAGAAGTGTGAATCAATAGTTAAACTCCAAATTACTATTGTTTTTAACTTTTCCTAGTCACTGCTCCTCTTTTATAGTAAGTAGCAATATCTCGGAGGGATCCCAATGTGTGCACCCATTTATAAAACAATCATAATAAATATAAAGTAATACATACCATAGGTATTGGTTCAAATCAAAATTTGCACTTCCCCTATTTCATCTGTTCGGCAAGGTTTTCACAACCCTAGCTATGGGTTTTAGCTGCTCATAATTGTGACGAAATCAATAACATTCATAATAGAAAACATAGATGAAATCACAATTTTAAGATGAATATAAACCCATAACCATAACTAAATAAATCAACTAAAGTCAATACAAGAGAATCCAAGATCAAAGACAACTATTGGAATCAAAATATGTTTTTGAATATCAAAAGTGTGTAACTCCAACTAAAAATTACATAAGGGGTATTTATAGCACATGAGGAAAGACTAGAAACAAAGCTCGAACAAGATAAGAGAAAATCGGATCAGTGGCCACATGCGGTACATACCTGTTGTCGGGCACAGGGCGCAGGTACTACCTGTGGTCTGGCATCGGGCGCAGGTACAGACCACAGGTACCGGAAGGAAAATTTCCTGCAAGTCAGCTCTCTAAATTTTGGTTTTCTGGCACCTGCTTTTTCTACATAAGGTTCGTAGGTCTACATGTGGTCCGTAGGTTGATGTAGTTTGTGTCGGGAGTCAGTTTTTAAGCTCTTCTTCAATTCTTAATCATGTATTGATCACGATCAAATCGAAAAACATCCCGAACATCCATAATAGCTCCAAAAATAGCCAAAAAATATCTTTTTCACCATTTTCATGAACTTAGCATCCAAAGCATGGTTTCCCGCAAAACATACCTAAAATGGATCATATCTAACCAAAAGCCCTCAAAAACTTGCATATTTTCCTCGTTTGAAGTGTCTAAAGTACTATATTTCTATAGCACATCAACAAAAATTTGATAACACCCAAAATACACCTCTAATTGAAGGATGAAGCAGTCACTGTCAAATATAGTAACCTAACTAGGTTGGGGTCAATCCTACAGGGAATAGTCCAAAAATCTTTCTCGCACTTATTTAAATTACTAGGCAGCGTAAAAAAATTAAGGGGGGGGGGTAATTTGTAATAACTAGCTAAAAGTAACAAGGCTTGGTTGTTTTTGGGTGTAAACAATCTAAGACAAACACTAGGCTTTTATTCCCCTTTGATTCTTAACTTAGTAGACCTATCATGCACTGTCGGACTATTCCAATCGTGCATGCAGAATTTGATAAGTTATGTACCATCAACAGTCTTTTGGACGAGTAGATAGATTTCACCCTTTACCTTTTGAGTCTTAAGATATCGCCGTACTAACCTTTATATTGATTCCAGTTAACTATTACCTTTTGAGTCTCTAGTTGTTAGATGACAGCTAACCGTCTTACTTATATAATACCTAGTAGCATGGATCAACAGTTAAACTTAAAATTACTATTGTAATTCTTTTTTCCTAGTCACTACTCCTCTTTTGGAGTAAGTAGCAATAATGTAGGTGGGATCTTAATGTTGGACACCGCTAAAAAATTAATAAGAACGAATAAAATACAATACATGCAAGAATCTTTATCTAGAACGACTTGACATTTCCTCTACCTCATTAATCTGCTAGGGATCCCACAACCCTAACTAAGGGAGCTCAAAATTATGAGTTTAATATGGAATCTACATAAAAAAAATTACAAAATCAATCTCACAATATTGAAATAATAAATACCAAAGTCTTAAATTGAATAACAAACCAAGAACAACAAAATTTTTGAGAACTTTGCCCCAAAGGGGCCTCCTTATCAACCAATCAATATGTGAATGTATATGTCTGATTGTATTTCTCAATTGATGAATGAATGAATAAACTAAACAAAGTCTAAAGTGTAATTATAGGTTTCAAGAAATCCTAATTAAAATAGAAAAACTTAATTACCCATACGTAATATGACTTCAAAACATAATAGGAGTGTAATTAGTATGCATAGAAACCATAGGAAACAATTTTGGAATGATTTGGGAAAGTCACTGTCGGCAGCTACATGTGGTATACACTCGTGCTTTCGCCCTGGGTATAGTTACTACCTGTGGTATTGACCCTAGGCGTAGGTACAAACTGCAAGTACAAGTCCTACAGCCTAGCTCTCAGGATTTTTACCTTCGGCACTTACTTTACCTACATACTGAATGTATGTGCTACTTGAGGTCTAAAATTTTCCTTTCAAGTTGCAAGATTCCCAATCATAAGTCATAAATTGAATTACTTTCCAACGATACTAATTTCTCCTCAATCTGATATTGGGGTGAAAAGTAATGGCCAAATTACTGAAGCATTGTCAACTCTTGGGATCTTCAACTCTGGCACTTGCAACCATGCTTCAAATCTTCAGCTTCAATCTTATGCTTTGGTCACGTATAAACTAGACAGTGTCAAGAATATCTAGTAATGATCAAGTAAATGACCAAAAACATCACTTTTTATCTTTTCGAATTTAGCATCCAAAACCTAGTCACCTATAAAACACTCCAAAAACACCTCAAATCCAACAAAATAGCCTTAAGTACATGCATATTCTCATAGTTTTAAGCATAGTAAGTGTTATATTTCTATATCAAACCAAGTACCTTGTAACGCCTCGATTCTCGAGAACCGGAATACCACACAGTGCTTATGATCCCGAAGGACCACAAGCTAACCCTTTTTCTGATATCTGTACTTGTTCACTGCATAATATATAAAATACATGCGAAAACTAGCTAACACTTTCCATAAGGTTCAAACATCTAGAAATATACAATACCTTAAACCACACACTAATACATCTGTCTGAAAAGCCTCTACACTGCCTGAACTGTGGAGTTGAAGGGACAATTCCCCCAACTAACTCCATCTACTAAAATCAAAAACTGTAATAACAACATCCTCGGATGATGAGGACTCACTGCTGCACCCACTGCTGCTATACAAGTGACTTCTAAGATACCTATGGTTCCCCAAAATAAAAGAACACCATAGCACGAATGCGTCAGTACTAAGATGTACTGAGTATGAAAGAAGGGAAGGCTAAATGCAAGGTCTTATGCATGAATATTTAATCAACAGAATAATCATGAGAATAACGAACAAGTACACATATATGAATGCACAGTTCACAACCACTATAACAATTATAACGACTCCAGATACAGCTCAGATACCACTTTACTGTCCTCGAAACTCACTACTGTACTGAGGTACTGCATTACTGAATCACAGGATACCAACACTGATCAATTGAATACACTCACACCCCTGACTCCTGCAGATTTATACTGACACAGAAATCGTGGGAAATAGTTACATAACTCACCATGACTCCTCATAGGCAACTGAATATGTGGGGTTACACGCAATAATTTGAATAATATCTTTGATTTCGTAAAACATGCGTATAGAAAATGACGACTCACATGGCTTGAATTTCATTATCCATACTTCTCATAATATTATAGAGAGGAAAACATAAGTAAAATCCCATAAATCATCACAAAATCATCAATATTCATCATAAATTTTGATGACTCATCATAGACAACCAAACTCATCTACTCAAGACTCGGAGCGACTCGATAGTTCAAGAAACATACTCTTATGGACAGGGGAGTTTCCTATAACCGACAACCCCATGTGAGCCGCATGGAATACCAACGTTTTCCCTCCTACGGAGATCACTCCCATTGGTGGGAGTGTTGTACTGTTTCCAGGGAGTACAACCTTAAAGCTTTCATAATCACAATTCGGCTCTCTGGCCAACAATATCATCATTAACAACCCTACAGTGGCACATAGGTTTGGGGAAATACCAAATTTCCCTCTCAGTGCTAAGTAATACTCCCCGACTAGCTTAGAACGCGTTAGGAAATTTATCAAATCATATCAATTTATGGATTCCTAAATCAACATATTTTAGCTCAAAATATTTTAATTTTCCTCAACATCAACATGGTATCAATAACATAACATTTCATCTCTGCGAGCTTAAAATCAATCTAAATCATCCCGACTCTGTGGATGCAAATCAATATTCTCAAATGATCATTCATTCATTCCAATATTCAAATCATGACAATAGCTTTTGAAAAGCATTTAAGATCTTCAAATCATAGTAAGATTTTGTATGTCATAATGTAACTGAAATCATGGCTCTTATGTCAAGAATCCTCACAAAAATAATTTCATAGTAGTCGTATGCAATTTATGGCATAAAAGCTCAATTCAACAAAACAAGATAATAAGGTTATTATGTATACCAACATTGGATGATTCGAAGTTCCATAAATCATATCTTGAAAACACTTGAAATATCAACTCATGATAGAAATATGAAATTCACCATATCAAATCATAACTTTGGAATAATAAAGTAATCATGTACATCAAAGCTTAAACAATTTATATTTTTCATAACCTCATAATTCGTCATTAAAACATCTTGGGTATTTACCCACTTTACAAAATCATGAAATTTCAATGATAAAATCAATTCTTTGGACACAAGAATGAAAAGATATTCTTGTTCAAAACCCCGCATACTAAGTTCCCACAGAATTCATCTTAAGTTCTCAAATCATCGAAAATTCATCAATCATAGCACGACTAAGATTATCGCGGAACTGACTCAGCTCTAGACCAGCAAACTATTTCGGGCATACGTACCCCTAACAATCAATATCATAAGTAATACGTAGTATAAAACAATGCATACTCACATGCCCACAGGCCATCATGCACCATTCATTCATTAACACCTCACACCAATCATTTGAAGATCATATTCATATACAAGTATTTGGATCTCATGCCATTACATCGTAGATCATTCAATAAGGATGCATATTGTTAAGGAAGAATACAATATAACATAGTTCATCCAATTGGGATACACAAATAATATACATTCAACACATCATGGTTCACTTCTCAAGGTTCTTTTCTTTAAGATCTTGATATATGCAATTCGACCCATAATTAGACATTTCACACTTAGCCTGGCCTAATGGCCTTACCATTTCCCTCAAGCATCATAGTAAACACGTAGCATGCAAGTATGGTATGAACTCATCACTTCGATCACAAGGGGTCATACGATCCATTCTTCTTCAACTAGGCATTTCTACAATTACCTTGCATGCACCATTTAGGCATAGGTCAGTATGAACAATTACATGTGCTACAATACCATCATTCATCTTAATTCCACCAAATAAATCCCTCGTCCGCACTTACAACCATATCATAAGCCTTCCACACAACATCCCCAATTAGAGACAATAACATGGAGTTCATGTTGAACGTATACATAGAAAATAGTCTAGCCATTTAGAACTTATTACATCCTAAGAACGTAAATTTATAGCCTCTTAGACAATTCCACAAACACCTTACATGCACTTTTAGGCATTGGTGAATTCGTCAAATTCTCATGTTTTCCGCCACCCCATATATCTCATCCAACGCACATAATAACCATATATCTATATATATCAAGTAACATACATAATCCTCATATATATCTCAACCATCAAATATCAATCAACATATATATATACACACATCATCAAAGTCTAGAATATATATATATATATATATATATACACACACACACAACTTAAACTTTCAAAAAGGGATTCGTGAACTCTATGGATGAAAGGAGTCCATAGATAAACACTTGCATACCTTAGATTTCGTGACCGGAAGAGATTGACGGAAGGAATTCTTGAATCAAAGCCTCCAATTAATTTCCCCCAATTCAAAACCCTAACCGTAACTTGATATATATATATATATATATATATATATATATATATATATATATATATACATATAAGAGAAATGAGAGGAAAATAATACAAGTTCTCAGCTGAATGGGGTATTTATAGAGGTTTAAAAGAGTGGTGAAAGATCAAAATGCCCCCAAGAAACAAATAAAACCCGAATCTGTCCTTCAGTAATCTATCCGATAGGCTGAAGTAAATTCGCCATAACATTTTACTCCGATATCCAAATTGGATGAAACCAATTATATTGGAATGAAGACTCTCAGGGCTTTCCGTTGATATATAGCAGCTCACATAGTTCATTATGTACAAAGATTTATGATCGTTTGAAGTTGACCAAAAAAATCCCCTGGCTGCAGTTTTTTTTTCCTGCACATTTTACTGTTCATAGTTCGATCGGAATGGTCGTAGTTTGATCGGAATGGTCATAACTCATCGCTCGAGTGTCCGTTTTAGGTGATCCACATATAGTTGGAAAGCTTATTCGATGATCTACGAAATGGTGATTAGAAATCCAAGAAATGACACACAGAAAAATTATAAATCACTCTCAAAGATAGGATCCATTACGTTTACGCACAAAATTTCAACAAAAAAATTTTCTGGGGTATTACATCATCTCCCCCTAGAAACATTTGTCCTCAAATGTGAAAGCCAGATCAAGAACACTAATCGACTAGGTTTATTCAAGATAGCAACACATCTCAAAACATAACCACACGACTGAAGCAACCAATACTCTGCGTACGTTCACTAGCCATGCATATCTATCGCATAAAACATTCAACAACCCACTCATGGGTAAATTTTCACAACACACATGCATATCAAATGCACAAAATCATAACCCAACCAATCTCTTCAATACATGTTCAAACATGCCCACAATTCAATTTCCTTTCTATTGAACGTGCATATTAAATATGAATATACCTAATATACCAAATTATCGAAAGCATAACTAGAAATGCAACGAAAGATAAGGTTAACATCATAGAAAGAGCATGGGTGTGCAATTATTATAACATTATGGGGTATCTCCCCTTTGGAACCCAAGGTCCCTCTAGACATATTTCACTGAAATAAGAATGGGTCAGGAACTGTCTCCCTTTACTGCTTTTCCATACCTACTGGCACCACTACCAGATTCTAAGGGCCTGACTTGTCACTTTCTCTATCATCCTCCTCTCAGCTTTAGGTCGACACTTTTTAACACTTGGCTAAACCCCGAAATGAACTACAACCAATGTACTCTAGAGTTTGAGGCACAACGGTGCACAAAAAGATAACTTAATTCATCCGAAAAGACTACACCTAAAAATATAAATTCAATACCAATGCTACTTCTTGGAATACAACTCTTATCTTTTCTTAGTCTTTACAATCATCATCATATACATACACTCTTTTCAACACCTACTTGTCTCACTAAACACATTATCTACTTTGATTTCTTCATAGGCTACTAATACCACACTCACATCTTAATACTTAGTTTGGAGTCCACAAACTTACATTCTTCAAAGATTCAAGCTTAGCTTCTAAAACATAACATGAATATCCACAAATCTTTAATAAACATACTATTCTCATTCTAGCCTTCAAATATCACATCTCTTAAACTTATACTTCTCCACACCATAAGAATCACTGCTATATCTCTATCAATTAACACATATAATTCTCGAATTCCACACTTAGATTCTTACATATATAATTTCAAGCCTATTCATTCACCATATAAACAGCTAACCCCATAAGGCATACTCTGCTCACTTTAGAGAACACTGTCCCGAAACTATCTGCGGGGACCACCAGAGAAAGTTCTATCTGAAAGACTTTGACTTCACTACTTCTGTTACCTTAAGAGTAAGGTAAATCTAACATAAGTAGATCATTACAAGAGTCAACATAACTCTCTTGGAAAATCTTGCTATAGCACTATCTGGATCATGAATGAACAAAAACTCTTCTAAACATCCCATCCCGTACATGAATGTGGCGCACAACACACTCTTGTACAAAACTCTACTAGATGCGGCTTTTCAGACTCCCTAGGACACTGTTGAACCTTGGGCTCTGATACCAAGTTTGTAACGCCCCGATTCCCGAGAACCGAAATGCCACACGGTGCTTATGATCCCAAAGGACCACAAGCTAACCCTTTTTCTGATATCTGTACCTGTTCACTGCATAATATAATAAAATACATGCAAAAACTGGCTAACACTTTCCATAAGGTTCAAATATCTAGAAATATACAATACCTTAAACCACACACTAATACATCCGTCTGAAAAGCCTCTACACTGCCTGAACTATGGAGTTGAAGGGACAATTCCCCCAACTAAATCCGTCTACTAAAATCAAATACTGTAATAACAACATCCTCGGATAATGAGGACTCACTGCTGCACCTACTGCTGCTATACAAGTGACTTCTAAGATGCTCCAAGTTTCACTCCTCTGAACCTTATGGAAAGTGTTAGCCAGTTTTCACATGTATTTTATTATATTATGCAGTGAACAGGTACAGATATCAGAAAAAGGGTTAGTCCTTTGGGATCATAAGCACCGTGTAGCATTCCAAGTCTCGGGAATTGGGGCGTTACATCCCTCAACTTAGAATGTTGCATATCCTCAGGTAAAAAATATAACAAATAATACGACTATTCTTAACCTAGAGAAACCTAAGATACCTATGGTAGTCAATTATTTAATTTAAGCTCAAGATCATTACCCTTACCAAGTTTAATACTTTATAATCCAATTGTGTGTAATAATGAAGCACAAAAATGTGACACATAGGAATCAAGCTATGGCATTACATTAGCAACAAACAACCATCCATATATATAAGTTACACTACCCGAACAAGTAAGCAGCTTACAATACAACCCATGTGCCCTCACAATAAGGAATTCCCACTCACTCATATATATAATCAAGCACGTCAATACAGGGACGGTCAATAGACGCTAATACTCACAAAAGAAGTTCCAATAAATACATGTCAAATACCATAGTCTTCCCCTTATTTTCTTTACTTAAGCTTTCAGACAGTCAAGTTAGGATCACTATAGGACTTTTCTCGGCTTGTACTATAGGGTTGGGGCTGGTATGATACGTATGGAATTTTAAAGTGACTAAGCCTCCTAGGCACTACACTAGCCTTGAGGTCTCACTTATTACAAAATTTTATTTTATTCCAAATTTATTTCCCCCTTTTATTCCTTTATGCACATTAAGACTGGGAGTGGTCTTTTATTATTTCTTTTTCACTTGTTCATAATTTTTTATTTTCTTTTTATTTTTTGTTTTTTACCACACCCAACCCTACTAGTTTTTTCTACTTATTTTACCCTTCTACATACCCACTTTACACTACACACCCTATGATAGCCACCCTCAACTTAGGAATTTTTCTTGAGTTGAGATGCACAATGTCCAAGGAGGACTAGGGCCAAAACATGTTCATTGTAACACATATAGGAAGGTGAAAGGTGAAAACAAATAAATAGCTATAAGGCTCAAAATAGGGATCAAGGGATACATTTTGCACATGAAAGGTCATTTAGGCAAAAAGTGGACTAAACTCACAAACGGCCTATGATCCGTTCCCAACCAACTATCCTACAACCTAGGCAAGACTAACAAGGCAAGTTCTAAATTTAACACACAAAGGGAACTAAGTAGTATCTTACATACACATAACACAGAGTTACATCAACAGCTACTACCTATCCAATGCATGCAATTTTTAGCAATGATTATCATGTTCCTAATTCTAATGCCAAAACAAGATTCTCAATAGTCATATATATATATATATATATATATATATTATTAACAATTCAAAAAAAGCTATTGAAGGAGTATCATCAACAAAAATATGCTAACTACCCTAGATAATTATTTGTTTCCTAGTTAACCACAAAACATCATGAAACGAAACACAATATGCCTAAACATGCTGACTTGACTAGGAACAAGACCTCAGGGAAAAGAGACATGGCCATAAAAATCACAAGAGAATATCATTACCCACAAGACGCCTCACCCCCAAATTAAAATCATTTGTTTTTCCTAATTCATCAATCCGCTGCAAAACAATAGAGATAGGAACATACCTGTGACACCATAGGTGTGGAGATATAATGTCAATAACGTAAAACAAATACAAATAACAAACACCTTAGGTTGCCTCCCAAGTAGTGCTTGATTTTATGTCACTCCATGACGGGACTTAGTTGGGTACTCATAATTCCCCAACCAGCCTATGGGTACCTTGACTACTCAAAATTTATCAAGGTAGCCCAATAGTTGGCCTCCAATTTTCTCTTTCCACTTTAAACTTATGAACTGTACCCCTAATTGTTTTTTTGTATTTTTCATTATGCCCAAGAAATAGATGTGGCATGTTGTACTTATTGTCCCTTATGTGAGGAACATATTTCCTTGATTCTGGCACAGCAAATTCAAGAATATAGACATATGTTTCTTCCTCTTTACACTCTCTTCAGGCTCAGATGGCTCAACCAAGAGCTGACTATCCAAACACAATATGAAAATATGCTTAGAATGAGGTCCAATACACCCCAACTCATTATTTGTAGTCTTGTTTACATCCCCACATAACTCTAATATGCTCTCCTTAATAGTGACACTATACATAAAAGCATAAGAAATTTTTGAATTCTCTATTTTAAGCTCCTTAAGTTAGCTTCTCAAAATCTTTTTAGTCTACACCACCTATAACTAATTTGTTGGTCATTCCATGCAACAATGTTTGCATCGAACTTTACTTGTAGGTAGTAAATATCCAAGCCAAACCTATCAGCCTCTTGGATAAGCTTATGATTGTTGTGGTCAAGGTGTGTTACTATTTCAACAGTCTATCTGTGTGCACATACATTATATTTTCTACACTCTTGTAATAATACACCATATCAAAAGAAAATGAATCAATAAATAAGGAGTCATCATTATTCCATACTTTATCTGGCCTAGGATATCATCTCAATAAGAGTAGGAATAAAAAAAAACAAGATAATAGAAAAAAAAAAACCCAATATTTCCAACAATTTCAATCAAGAATTCTGAGACTGTATTCCCTAACAGTGGTGCTAAAATTTTGATAACGCCCAAAATACACCTCCAATTAAAGGATGGAGCGATCGTTGTCAAATATAGTAACCCAACTAAGTTGGGGTCGATCCTACAGGGAATAGGCCAGAAATTCTTTTTGAACTTGTTGAAATCACTAAGCAGTGCGAAAAAATACAAATGGGGGGATTTGTAGTAACTAGCTAAAAGTAAAAAGGCTTGGTTTCTTTTAGTTATAAACAATCTAAGACAAACACTAGGCTTGTGTTTTCTCAGGCTTCTCAACTCAGTCGACTTATCGTGCAGTGCAGACAATCAATGTTACATGCAGAATCTGAAAGTTATGTACCATCAACATTTTTTTTGATGAGCAGATAGATTTCAACTGTTACCTTTTTACTCTTAGGATGTCTCCTTACTAACCATTATCTTGATCCAAGTTAACTATTACTTTTTGAGTCTCTAGTTATTAGATGACAGCTAACCATCTAACTTAGATAATACCTAGTAGCATGGATCGACAGTTAAACTTTAAATTATTATTGTGATTCTCTTTTTCTAGACACTACTCCTCTTTTGGAGTAAGTAGCAATAATCTAGGCGGGATCTTAACATTGGCCACCAATAAAAAATTAATAAGAATGAAGAAAACTCAATATATGCAAGTATCTTTATCTAGAATGACTTGGCACTTTCTCAACTTCATTAATCTTCCAGGGTTTCCACAACCCTATCTAAGGGAATTAGCCGCTCATAGTTATGAGATCAATCATGGAAACCATAGACAAAATTACAAAATCAATCTCACAATAAAGAAAGAATAAATTCCAAAGCCTTAAATTGAATAACAAACCATGAACAGTAAGATGTTTGAGAACTTGTCCCCAAATAGGCCTTTTTCTCAACCAATCAATATGTAAATGTATATGTCTGAATGTATTTCTCAATTGATGAATAAATGAATAAACTAAATAAAGCCTAAAGGTTATTTATATGTTATAAGAAACCCTAGAGTTCAAATCCTAACTATAATAGGAAAACTTAATTACCCATATGTAATAGGACTCAAAAATATCATAGGAGTATAATTGGGATGCATGGAAACCCTAGTAAATAATTTTGGAATAATTTGGGAAAATCACTGTTGAGGGCCACATATGGTCTACACCCACGGTCTGGCCTTGAGCGTAGGCACCATCTAAAGTCTTGACCTTAGTTGGTAATCGTTCAAATTTAAAATTTTGTTGCCATTGCTGGGAAATATGGTTTTAGAATTTTTGGTTGAAGTTGTTGGAGTTATCGGGTTTTATTTTCTTTTGTTTTATTTGTTTTGTTGCCTACTCTTCTTGAGACGACAACCTAGCTAGAGGACGTATGGTGTGATTATGACTACTTATTTATTGAGCCTTTTTCATTTTGATATAGTGCATTATTGTAGGAGCATGATCAATATATTGATGGAGCATAATGAGAGCATGTATGACACGTTGGCGCTCCTAGCAAAAGGTAACCAATTTCATATTCAAAGGGTTGATAGGTTTGGCTTAAATATCTATCGCTTACCATTAAAGCTAGATGCAAAGGTTGTTGTGTGTAATGCCCAACAAATTAGTTATAGGTGTTGTGAGACTGAAAGAATTCTGAAAAGCCCACTTGAGGAGCTAAAATTGAAGGAGTTAAAAATTGCTCATACTCTTGTGGATAGTCTCACGCTTAAAGAGAGCATACAAGAGTTATTTGGGGATGTAAAGAATACTGCAAATCATGAGTTGGGGAGTTTTAGACCTCATTCTGAGAAGTTTTCCATATTATGTTTGGATAGTCAGATCTTGGTTGAGCCATTCGAGCTTGAAGAAGAGTGCAAGAAGGAGGAAACATATGTCAATATTCTTAAATTTACTAAGCTAGAATCAAAGAACTACATTCCTCTCTTAAGTACCAAGAATCAAGACATGCCCTAACTACTGCTTAGGCCCTTTATCTTTGTACCACCACCCTGTGAGCATAATGAGAAATCAAAAAAACAATTAGGGGTGCAGTTCATAATTTCAAAGTGGAAAGAAAAAACCCAAGGCCAACAACTATTGGGCTACCTTAATGATATTTGAGTAATCAAGGTACCTATGGGCTTGTTAGTAAATTCTGAGTACCCAACAAAGTTTCGTCATGCTGCGACGTGAAATCAGGCGCCACTTGGGAGACAACATAAGGTATTTTATTTGTATTCGTGTTACGTGATTGACGTCGGATCTTCACACCTATAGTTCCACATGTATGTTCCTAACTCTCTTGTTTTGTAGAGGTTTGATGCATTGGGAATAATACATGATTTTAAGTTGGGGGTAGGGATGTTTGTAGGTCTTGATGTCCTCTTGAGGTTTTGTTGTCGTACATCTTTTAATCGGAGTCTTGTTCCTAGTTGATCCGACATGTTTAGAAGTATTTTGTTTCGTTTCATGATGTTTTATGGTTTACTAAGAGAAAATAAGTATTTAGGGTAGTTGACATATTTTTGTTGATTTTTGAAATAAGTAATAATACCACTCCAATTGGACGTTTTTGAACTATGTGATATGTATATATATGTGACTTGTGATTCTTGTTATGGCATTATAGTTAGAGATATAATAATAATTGCTAACAATTGCATAAACCAGATAGGTAGTAGATTGTGATGCAACTCTATGCCATGTGTGTGAGAGATACTACTTAAGTTCCCTTTGTGTGTTAAATCAAGAACTTGCCCGGTTAGTCTTGCCTAGGTTGTAGGATAGTTGGTTAGGAAAGGATCATATGTCATTTTGATATTAGTCCATTTTTAACCTACATGATCTTCCATCTGTGAATTATATCCATTAATCCAGATTTTGAGCCTAAATGCCTTTTTTGCCTTACATCTTTCACCTTCACATTTGTGTTATAATGAACCTATTTTTGCCTTGGTCCTCCTTGGACATTGTGCATCTCCATCAGGCAAATCATCTAAGTTGAGGGTGGCTATCATAGGGGTGCATAATGTATAGTGGGAATGAAGAATGGTAAAATAAGAGAAAAAAGTAGTAGGGCTGGGTATGGTAGCAAAAGAAAAGAAAGAGAAAGAGAAAAAGAAAAAGAAAAGAAAAATTATGAAAACGTTATGAAGAAATGATAAAAGACCTCACCTAACTTACATGTGCAATAAAGGATAAAAAGGGAGAAATAAGGGTGGAAATAAAGTAAAAAACGGTTAATAAGAAAGACTCCAAAGTTAGTGTAGTGCTAAGGAGGATTAGCCACTTTAAATTTACATATGTATCATACCAACCCCAAGCCTACATTAAAAGCTGAGAAAAGTCCTATAGTGATCCTAAATTGACTGTCTAAAAACTAAGGTAAGGAAAATAAGGGCAAGCCTACTGTATTTGCCATGCATTGATTGGAAATTCTTTTTGAGTGTGAGTATCTCTTGACCGTCCCTGCATTGACTTTCATTATTTCACATGAATGAGTGGAACTTCTTTGTTGAGAGGGCACATGGGTTGTATTGATAGTTGTTTACTTGTTTGGATAGTGTAACTTGTATATATGCATGGTTGTTGACATTGTTGTGCTTTATTAATATACACAGTTGGATTTTAAAGTATTGAACTTGTAGAGGGTAATTATATTGAGCTTAAATTTGATGACTGACTGCCATAGGTATCTTAGGTTTCTCTTTGTTAAGTATCGTCTAATATTTTGTTATATTTTGTTTCTTGAGGACATGAAACATTCTAAGTTGATGGTCTTGATGTTCTACAGAAATATTGCACTTACTATGCTTAAAACTATGAGAATATGCATGTACTTAAGGCTATTTTATTAGATTTCATGTGTTTTTGGAGTGTTTTGCAGGAAATTAGGTTTTGAATGCTAAATTCGAGGAAAAGATGAGAAGTGATGTTTTTGGCCACTTACTTCATAATTATTAAGTATTCTTGACACTTTCCAGCTTCTATATGACCAAATCATGTGATTGAAGTTGAATATTTGAAGATTGGTTGCAAGTGCCAAAGTTGAAGATCCCGAGAGTTGACAGTGCTTCAGTAATTTGGCCATAACTTTTCACCCTGATATCGGATTGAGGTGAAATTGATATCGTTGGAAAGATAATTCAATTATATACCTAATAGTTAGGAGTTTTTCACTTTATAATTCAACTTGAGGACTACAAGTAGAACATACAGGCTGCATGTACGCAAAGCAAGTGCCGGAGGTCAAAATCCCGAGAGCTGAAGTTCAGAAATTACACCTGCGGTTACTACCTTCTCCCTACCTACTGACCGCAGGTACTACCTATGCCCAGGGTCAGGGCATAAGTATAGACCACATTTATCCACCAACCTCAAATTTTTTGAATCATTTCAAAATCGTTTCCTAGGGTTTCCATGTATCCCAATAACACTCCTATGATGTTTTTAAATCCTATTATGTATAGGTAATTAATTTTTCCTATTTTATATAGGATTTGAACTCTAGGGTTTCTTGTAACCTATAAACACACTTTAGGATTTGTTTAGTTTATTCATTCATCAAGCAATTCAGATTATTCAGAAAAAATGATTCATCTATTGATTGATTGAGAAGGAGGCCCCTTTGGGGGCAAAGTTTATAAGTCTTGTTGTTCTTGGGTTGGTATTCAATTTAAGACTTTGAGATTTATTCTTTCATTATTGTGAGATTGATTCTATAATTTTGTCTTTGAATTGCATGATTAATCTCATAACTATGAGTGGCTAATTCACTTAGCTAGGGTTGTAGGAACCCTAGTGGATTAACGAAGTAGAGGAAGTACCAAGTAGTTATAGATAAAGATTCTTGCATGTATTGATTTTTCTTTAATCTTATTGATTTTTTAGTGGTTGCCAACGTCAAGATCCCACCTAGATTATTGCTATTTACTCCAAAAGAGGAGTAGTGACTAGGAAAAGAAGATCACAACAGTAATTTGAAGATTAACCGTCGATCCATGCTACTAGGTATTATCTAGTTAAGATCGTTAACTATCATATAATAACTAGAGACCCAAAAGGTAATAGTCAACTAGGATCTAGGATAAGAGTTAGTAAAGCGACATCCTGAGACTCAAAAGGTAAAGGGTAGAATCCATCTGCTCATCGAAAAGACTATTGATGGTACATAACTTTATCAGTTCCTAATGCAAGGTATTTGAATAGTTCGACAATGCACGATAAGTCTACTGAGTTGAGAATCCAGAGGGAACACAAGCATAGTTTTCATCTTAGATTGTTTAAATTTTCCTTTTTCTATTTTGACAAATCCCCCCTTTTACTTTCACGCACTTCCCCATGATTTAAATAAGTTCAAGACAAATTTCCATCCTATTCCCTATAGGATCGATTCCAACCTAGTTGGGTTACTAGATTTGACAGCGGCTTCTTTATCCTTTAATTAGAGGTGTATTTTTGGTGTTATAAAATTTTAGCACCGTTGCAGGGGAATACGGTCTCAGAATTCTTGATTGAAGTTCTTATAATTATCGGGTTTTCTTTTCTTTTATTTTTTTTGAATTGTTTCCTACTCTTCTTGAGATGACAACCTGGCTATAAGAATAATGGAGTGATGATGACTCCTTATTTATTGATTATTTTCCTTTTGATATGGTGCATTATTGCATGATTGTGGAAAATATAATGTGTGAGCACAAGGATAGCTTGTTTGACACAGTACTATACCTTGTCCACAACAATCATAAGCTTATTCAAAAGGTTGACATATTTGGCTTAGATATTTACCACTTATAAGTCGAGTTAAATGCAAAATTTGTTGCGCAAAACGCCCAACAATTAGTTATGGATAGTGTGAAACTAAAAAATTTCTTAAAAGCTAACATGAACAGCTAAAATTGAAGGAGTCAAAAATTTATCATATTCTTGTGGATAGTATCACACTTAAGAAGAGCATACTAGAGTTATGTGGGGATGTAAATAAGGCTACAAATATGGAATTTGGGTGTATTAGACCTCATTCTAAGTATCTTTCCTGAAGAAGCGTCCAACAAGGAGGAAACATATGTCTATATTCTTGAATTTGCTAAGCCAGATTCAAAGAACTACATTCCTCACTTAAGTACCAAGAATTACAACATGCCATATCTATTTCTTGGGTCCTTTATTTTTTTACCTCCGCCCTATGAGCATAATAGAAAATCAGAAAAACAATTAAGGGTGCAGTTCATAAGTTTAAAATGAAATAAGAAAACTGCAGTTGTAGTAAAAAAACCATATCACCTATGAGGAATTTTCTTTTCTCGATCTTTCAATAATTATATACCTTCATCCTCTCTTTGTACAAAGCTGATCATTTATAGGTGTGGAGACGGAATTCATCCATCTCATTAAGTTGCTCTAGTCTCAAGTTGGCCGTATTATTCCACTTGTAGTTAAGCTTCTTCAAAGCCCAAAATTCCTTATGTTCAAGCTTGATATGCAACTAGCATGCTTTGATATACATAAGTTGATATGTGGACGTGCCAATATAGGTCTTGAAAGTTGTGTCATAGGACCATAGTGCGCCACTTACTTTTGCACCAAATCCTTCCTATTGGCATTTATAGTATTAGCTAAGATGGACTTGATCTCACATTTACAGACCTCAACTTGTCTGCTTATCTAAGTCTAGTACGACATTGTCATATTTTGTTTCACACCATATTTCTAAATCAAGGATTTGAATGTATTATTACAAAAGTTTTAGGCTTCATCACTAATGATAACCATTGGAGTCCAAAATGTAAGAAAAATGTTCTTCTTCATAAATGTTGATACTCTCTTCCCTTCGTAGTTTGGAAGCGCAAATTCCTCCACTTGTTTCAAAACATAGTCAATAGTTACCAAAATATACATCATATATATGAACTCGTAAAAAGGCCAATGAAGTTAAGCCCTAAACAGCAGGCTCCAAAATAGTGGCCATTTGATGCTCTAGCCTTCGCCGGATGTTTCTTCTCCTTTGGCATTGGTTCACATGCCTTGGTATAACCGTGTGCATCTTTGTGTATGGTGGGCCAATAGTATCCATATTACAAGATCTTCTTTGTAGTCCTAGAACCAGTATGATGACCCCAACTAGAGAGGAATGGCATGCCTCTAACATATTCATCATCCCAACTTCAGGAACACATCACTACACTACTCCACCGGCATAACTTCAAAACAAATATGGATCATCCCAAAAGAACTTTCTCATATCATACATAAATTTCTTAAGTTGATGAAATGACATGTCTTCAGGAACCACATCATTCACTAAATAATTTGCAAAATCAGAAAACCATGGAGTCAAATATTGTTATGCAACTAATATCTGCTCATCAATAAAAATGTCATCAATCTTGAGCTCTTTTATTTGATTTAGTATAGCCTCCTCCTCAAGGCATGATAAGTCATTAGCTACTTGATTCTCTGTCCCTTTTCAATCTTTAACCTTTAAGTCAAATTCTTGCAACAATAATACCCAATGAATCAACCTCGGCTTCGCATCTTTTTTTGCCATAAGATACCTAAAAGTTGCATGGTTAGTATGCACAGTGACTTTTGTGCCAAGAAAATAAGACCAAATATTCTCAAAAGCAAACACCACATCAAACAACTTTTGTTCAGTCACAGTATAATTTATTGCGCAAGCACTTGATGGAAGTAGAATATGTTTAACCTTCTAATTCTTATTCGGAATATCTACCTTAATATCCTAAAGATGGTTTTCCATTTTTCTAATCCTTTTAAAACCTTTGAAAGTACGTCCTTCATTATCAAATTACTTGAACTCGCATCACGGTTATCAGGTGGAACGTAAAGGCCTCTCTATCTTTGTAGTCATCTTTTCCACTCCAATCACAATCATAATACATAATCTTATCTCTATACCCATACTTGTTATAGTTGTTATCTTCATAGTAGTTCTGACCTAGATTCCTACACGTTGAGTTCTAATTATCTTGGTTAGACCCTTTGCCCTTGGTTCAAGAACATTCCACCTCTCTATCAAGATTATTGCCTCCTCTTCAAAATCTAAATCTTTATACCTAGGTGCCTTACCTTATGCACCTACCCTATTCACCTTTTTTGCTCCAGGTGCTGTAAATTGTTTAGTAAGCAATCCAAACTTAGTCTTCAATTATGCTACCTCCTCAGCAACTGGCTCAGCTATTGCTTACTGTTCTATGGATGATCTAATTTCATAAGTACCTACAGGTCTGCCTGCCTCATAAGTATGCCAACCTCGATTGGTTTTCGTGATTCGATCTAGGATCTCAGAAGTATGTTTCTAATGAAGACTCGTGAATGCCCCACAGGGTGATAGTGTTTTCTACAGCCTTAATGTTATCATTCATGGCTATATAAAAGATCTCTATTGAGTTTCTATTAGTCATCTTGTGGTTTGGAACACTATGCAACTTTTTTTGGATATCACCTAAGTCTCGTATAATTCCTCTAAATGTAACTACCTGAAATTATATATCATATTTCAATGGCAACATTCTATTGAGTGACATAAATTGGTCTAAAAATTGAGTCCTTAACTCATTCCAAGTAGTAATAGATTCATATAGTAATTCAGCCAACCACAAAGTAGATTCTCCCATTATAGAGGATGGAAATAACCTCAATCTAATCACCTCCTAGCTTAATTTAGATAGATTATATGAAGATCAAATCTCCACAAAGTTCATAATATGAATATTTGCATCATTAGCAGGAAGGCAAGCCAATACCACCATTAAATTTAGTAAGTAGATCATAACACTCATGATGTGAAACTTAGTCCCTTGAGGCAATTCTGGTGGAATGATTACACCCTTTTTAATTGGCTCTAAATAATCTAAATCTTCCCTGGGATCTTCAAACTAAGGGTGATAGTATTATAGAGGTTGTTTCCTGTATTACTTCTCTATTTGTCCTTCTTGTCAAGTGCAACTAGATAATTTACATTATCTTGTATAGTCCTCTCTTCCCTTACTACGCATATGTTAGCTTCTTGCCTAACATTTTTCTCAGTCATCAATCAAGCAGTAACTTATTATGTAATTTCTTGCCTTCATGTTGTTGTAGTGGTTGATTCAAATTGTTGGGTTATCATGGATGCCCTCAAGCAGGGCTCTTTGATCATGAACTTCTTCATTCACTACTCTTTGATTGTATCTTAGAGTTGTCTAAAGCTCCATATCAAGCAGAATCATAGGATTTCATTGACTCCTAGTACTTCGTAAACATCATTGTTCCCTAAAACAAGAAAAGATAAAATTAGGGAATAGCTACCAATAACTCCAACAAAGACACTCAAATTAAATCAATAACCATATTTCCCGACAATGATGCTAAAATTTAATGTCATACAAATTGCACCTCTAAGTAAAGTATAAATTTATCACTGTCAAATATAAAACCAAAATAATATTGGGATCGATCCCATAGGGAATAGGCCAAAATCTCAATCAATATGTATGTCAAGGTATTCAATAACAATTGCCAGTAAAAGAGGAGGATTTGTAAATGAGTAATTAAGTAGTAGCAGTTTGTTGAATTATAAGATTTATAATTACTATAAGAAAAGCACTAAGACTATGTTCCCTAATAACTTTATAACTCCTTAGCTTCTTTAAACTTCGTAAGTACTTTCGATATTTGGTGTACAAAATTAATAGGTTATGTATACTTTGAACAAATTTATGTGCTTGTCTATGTAGTATGCGCAAGTAAGTTTTCTCTTCTACAGAGCCAACATTTCTAACCCCTATATTGGATCACAAATAGCTATCCTATATTATCGGCTCTAAGTTTCTGTTGTATGTTTTCTTTTTTCCATCCATACTAATCCTTTTATTTGGAATACAAATTAATAGAATTCAAACATTGTGGTGATTAGCTATACTATGAATCCTACTTTTTAATCCATCATGGTTCCTACAACCCTAATTGTGGTGATTATCTACTTATAATTGAAAATATACAAAAAGAATTAATGAAATAAAACATAATTATGACTTACAAGACTGACAAGAGAAACTTTAAGATCTCACTTTGAATTAAAAATCTAAAAAGTGTTTGTTAAATTCTAAAGCCAATAGTTTCCTTAGAACCTTAAAATAATGTAGTATAATGTAAACTTACAAAATAAAATATTATAAACAAAATAAAACCTATCCTAAAAAAGATAGGAAATTTGGGTTGGTCACATTAGACAAGTAGAAGGTACAATTATTGTTAGATACCACAATTGTCCTTTGGTGCTCATGGTTCGATCAATGTCTTTGTCATATTTAGGACTTCATGTTATGGTTCTTAGTATGGCTTCATGACGTCAACCTATGATCATACAAGGTGGTCATTTGATCATCTTCTATTTGATCTTCTACAACTTTACTTCTAGGCCTTAGGCATATGACCTCAAGGTACGACCTTCACATATAAGTATGATCGTGGGAACATATCATCTGATCTTATTTATCCTTAACTTCTGTAGGTACGATTCCAGGGCATCCTTCCCACTATTAGATAGTAAGATCATATATTCACAGTATGATCGTAGAAGCTCTTATCTAAGTAATTTTGAGTGTTACTTTACTGCTTCTTCCTATGATGCCTAAGTATGATCGTGGTCAGATCCCATAATCATAGAAGTGGAGTCTGATGCCTTTTTAGTCCAAAAAAAACTCCTTTCATTTTGAACTGTTTGACCTTCAAACACCCAAAAACCCATTATATCTACATAAAACACCTTTGTACTTGTAAATATTTATAATTTTAGGCATCTTAAGTGCCATAATTTCATGAAAGATCAGTTTTGAACATAGTTATGACTTGAATGTTGGGGTTGCTAGATAATAATGGAATCCTTGGTCTCGGTATAAATAAAGGAGTATTGGATTAGTGAATGAAATTATGATTGTTGACTAAGAGTTTAGACTCTACTTAGTTGAATGAGTACCCTAAAAAGGAGTGCTTAAGTTTAATTAATATGTCTTGATAATGCTTACTTGAATAAGTTGTGGATTGGTCTTCGGACATTCCATAAATGATGAAACCAATGAATCCTATCTATTTGTGATTAGGTGTTGAATAATGTTTGTTGTTTCATGAAATGATAAACTCAAGATTACCAAGTGTTTGGGTATATATCTATTATTGCTATGGATGCTTAAGGAAGGTAATTGTTAAATGATATGCTAAGTGTTAATCACACATAATGAAGTTATATTAAAATCTTATTAATTTTACAAGTTTGGTTGCTTATTCTTATTGTGGTTGTGATTGTTGTGATATCTATTCTTATTATGTTATGTATCAGTATTTGGACATCTTCATGGAATTTACACTTATTATCATGAGATGTATTGATATTTGGACATCTTTATGAAATTTAGGCATATTATTTTAGGATGTACTAGTATTTGAACATCTTCATAGGATTTGTACTTATTATTGAGAGGTGTATAGGTATTTGGACATCTTTATAAGATTTATACTTATTATTGTGGGATGTACCAATACTTGGAAATCTTTATAGGATTAGTTGTTTGATTTGGTTTCTTGAGTAAATTCGGATGCATGTTAATTGCCATTATTATTTATTTGTGGATCCTTAAGTTGATCTGGATTAAATTGACAAATGTGTAACAGATTTGTTATTGTTATGCTTATGTTTGAATTGAGGTATGGGCATTGTTAGAGTCATGGATTCTTTACTTAAATATATTTGTTGAGTCATCATTGTGTATTAAGTTAATGATTGTTAGTTAGGGTGATGTAGAAACGTGATTTTTGATCCTCCCTAAAATTTTAACTTGTCTATCAATATTAAATATTTATATTTATATTTAATCATATATTATTTTTATTTTTATTCTAATTTAAAAAAATATATAAAAATTAAAAATATATTTTTTATTTTATAAAATTTAATAAATAAATTAGTTGTTTAAATACTATTTTATTATATTTATATTTGTCTATTTATAAATTGTTATTATGTTTTATTAAATATAAAATTAATTAATTATTATTATATTAATGTTTTATTATTTCATTTGTTTATTTTTCTATTATCTTATTTATTTATTCATTTACTTTTATTTAATATTTATCTTTATTTATTACTATTAATTAAATAATATATAATATATAGATTTTGATGTTTAAATTTTAAAATTTTTCCCCCTTCCCCTAATCTGACTTTTAATCGTTCCCTCCCAAAAGTACTTTTATAAAAGAACTCTCTGTTCAGTTTAAAAAAAAAAAAAAGAGACGTACTATTCCTACAATATCAGATAGATAAAAAAACTGAGGGAAAATTAACAGAGAGAAAAGTGAGTAAAAAAAATTCTAAAGAAAAATCAAAAAAGGAAAAGGGAATCAAGTCAAATTTGAATTCTGTTCGAGTTTCGGTGACAATTTCTTGCAGGTTCTATTTAATCACATATTATTTATTTTATAAATTTTATTATGAAAAAGCATGAATAAAAATGTTTGAATGATTTCAATGCAGTATGTACCATGTATATTTAATTTTATGAACTTTTATTATCACATGTTGTGATGTTAATTTATCGAACAATTATACATTAGTTCAATAAACATGCAGTAAGAGAAACGAATATAGTAATATACACTACTGGTTTAAACAAGTGAACATTCACTGTTTCATATATATACACTATAGATCTGCATACATAGTGTAAAACCAGTAAGGGAAAAATAGAATTTAAAAAATCGAAGAAAATAAATTTTTCTGGCGAAATTTTCTCTAAAATCATCATCCCCGACGGCGACCAAATGGTCTAAAATCCGACCCTCTAAGATCGATTTCGGTGAACCAACTCGCCGGAAAAACGCTGTCACAGCCAACAACCGCCTCCCGCTGTGCACCCATTGCCGGAATACACTTCTTCATCATCGTCAACGCCATCAACGACGAAACAGCCACCGTGTTGCCGCCCCTTTTTCGAATCCCGTTGGTCACCACTCCCAAAAAACCACTGCCGTCAACTTCAACCTCACAGATCAAGAAATATCTCTTTCAGATTTGTTGCGTCGTTCATGTCCAATAACCATTGACGTCGATACCGATGCAGTGATTTATGATACCATGGTTGGTGAAGATTAACTCATCCTGTTTATAAAATAATAAAAGGTGTCTTTTATTAAAGTTGCTTTTTATTAAAGTCTCCAATTGCCTTTTTAATCAACTACTTATTTACAAAAAAAAAAAAAACAATCATTGATTTTTACTATCATTAGTTAATAAGAATTATTATTTATTCGCTACAGTAATTTTGAATTTGGAGAATCATGGTGAAGTCAGTATAATATATTTAATTTTCTTTTTGAATGTTTTTATTATTTTTATTATTATTACTTTATTATTTTATTGATTTATTATATGGCATTTTATTTTTTATTTCATTATATTTTATATTTATTAACAAAAATTGATAATTGTTTATTAAATTAACTTATCATTTTAAGTATAAACCGCTTAGTTTATCATTAAGAATAAATATTTTATTTTTTATTTTCGAATAGATAAAGTTGTTACGAATTTACAAATAATGAATAAATATTTTTAACACTAGGTAAATTTTAAGCACGTTTAAAATATTCGTCTCAACTAAGAATGCGGCGTATACATCTTTCTAAGACATTTAAAAATTCAAGGATACAGTAATGCACCTTGGAAAATATTTTTCTAAAACTTTCATCGATTTATTTAATACAAGAGTTTTAAATAGTTTTAGAATAATAAAATGGAGCAAATTTAGGCCTTAACACAATTTATCAAGATAGTTTAAATCAAGATAAGTCAATAAAAGCGACCATGCTAGAACCACGGGAATCGAGGGGTGCCTAACACCTTTTCCCTGGTCAACAGAATTTCTTACCCAGTCTTCTATTTTCGCAGACCAAATAAAAGTCATTTCCTTTTGATTAGGGATTCAAAAAGATTACTTGGAACACCATAACTCAATTTCAAGTGGCGACTCTAAAATAATTAAAATAATCCATATTCAATATTGTCACTTTAATTGGAAAAACCCTTTGACTCGATCCTCGGGCGAAAAAAAGGGGTGTGACATCTCTGGCAACTCTGCTGGGGAATAAATAAGAATTCGAGCTTTTTATATTGACTTATACTTGCTTTAATTATTTTTTATATTGTGTTTATTGGCCTTATGTGCTACTTGTCGCTTATTTACCGCTTTGATATTGATTGAACTATATTATGTACTGTCTTCTCTTACGCACCCCCTCTGAGTCTCTGTAATAGGATAGAAGAAATGCAGCGCATGCATCCTACTTTCTTTTTGAGATAGCCAGAGTGTCAAGGCACCTGGTGAAGGATTATAGTCACACATGTTAGGCGGTGTTTGGATCGACAATGAAGGCGGTGTTGCCCGGCTACCGACCAAATTGTCCCTCTCCAGCTCGAGTGTTCACTCGGGTAAGCTAGTTTAGACATCTGTCCCTATTAGGTTTAAACTTAGAAGAACTGAAAACTCAGAATCTGGTTATCCCTATTAGGTGCCGCTTTATTTGCATCATATGCATTTGACTTAGTGGGACTCAGCACAGGGGCCAGGTCTGTCTAGGACAGGTAACCTACCTTATAAAGACCAACATGTGCATCCTACGTGCTCTTTGAAATTTGTTTGGAAGACTATTTGTGTGTTGACCGGCTTTTAGGCAACATTAAAATGCAAGAGATTAAATTATCGTCACATTTAGTGAATCATTTTTGAAAAAAAAAAAAATTTTAAAAGAGAAAATTTTTAGTAACATAGTTTTATGGTTTTTATGAACTACAAGGGTCTGATTTTCATTATTTAGTGAGATACGTAGGAAATTCTGTTTGGGATACGACCCTGTATCTTGAAAAAATAAATCATATTATATATATATATATATATATATATATATATATATATATATATATATATATATATTCACAAATTTACTTAAGGATATTTTTGAAAAATAATAAAATTTAAAAAAAATAAAAATTAATCATTTTCATGAATATTATTATCTTTATTTTATTTTCTCCTTTTTATCCTTAGAATTAATTTTAATACAAATCTTAACAGTCCTGAACCTTTAGGGGTCATGAGGCTGAAATTTTTATACAACTTCATACATAAAACAATCGTTCTTCTTTTCTAAATCATTCTATTTTATTTTATTTTCTTTCTGTTCCTTTTAAGTATACTTAGGGGGTGTTGTCTCCAAATATATAGTTAAAATAGTCTAGAGGTCTGTTATTGCAAAGTTTTTGATAAAGTCAATTTAAATAAGTGTTTTTCCTAAAAATATTATCAGTTATTTTTTCTCACTTTGATTTTGATAAAATTGTTCTTTGCAACTAAGTAATGGTCGCACTAGGTCTCACGAGTCAAGTTAATAATTCTTTTCAAAAATTAATGAATTAAGTCCTACATAAGTCTAGACATATTAATCTCATGTCCTTGTCAATAGGTATAAAATGTCTCCTCTTGTTTGTGGAAAGTGTCCAAAGAGAAAGGGGGATGGAAGTATACCGTTTCAGGTTGTGGATTGTACCCCTTTGCAGCTTTGGTTGTGGTGGAATGAATTGGATACATTCGATTTTGATGAGATACATAAGTATTTGGGTTTTTTATGAGTATTATGTCAATCAAGCCTAATAGGGAGGTGATTGATGCATTACTAACCTTCTGGGAGCCGAAGAACAATGTGTTTCATTTTTCAGATTTTGAGTTGGCTCCTACTTTAGAGGAGATAGCGGCGTATGTTGGATATGGGGATATGCATCGGAAGAAACTTATATCTTCGAGATTCATTTCGATAAACAAATTCTGCAAGCTCATGAACATAGAAACTCAAAAGAAGAATCAATGAAAAAAGGTTGGGTTTCCTTATAGTTTTTGAATGACAGATATGGAAGATGGGAGGGGTTTAAAGAGTACGATAAACAACTTTGTAATAAAGGAAGTTTTGAGGCTTGGAAAGTTCATAGGTGATTTGCATTCATGGTAGCCTTTCTAGGCACTATGGTTTTCCCGAGGAGAGAAGGAAAAATTAACATTCGTTTAGCGAGGGTGGTACAGATACTAATTAAGAAAGATTACACTATGGTACCAATGATCCCGGCAAATATCTACCATTCTTTGACCGTTTGCCAGAAAAGAAAGAGTTTTTTCAAGAGCTGTAATATCTTGTTACAGATGTGGATTGTGGAGCATCTCTACCGACGACCTACAATGGCAAGATTTAACCCTGAAAGATTCAATCGTATCAAAGATTACGAAAAGAGGTTAGAGAAATATAAATGCCCAGAAGGATTTAGAGGTTGTGATAAGATTTTTTGTTCTGTGACAGCAGATAAAATCACTTGGAATCTTTCTTGGTTCCTTTGGAGGCAAGTCATACATAGTTATGTTATTCGGCCGTTCTTGTTATTAATGGGTATTAGAGGTGTTCAACCATATGTTCCATTGAGAATTCTACATCATCTAGGAAGATGTCAAATAATTCCCATAATTGAAAATATGATCGAGTTTGTATTTGAGGTTAGACCAGAGATACCACTTCTGAAGGAATTCGCCCAGTAGATTTGGGAAAGTTGCCGTATCATGGAGATTGAAACAATGGTCATAGAGTGTGAGAAAGAAGAAGTGCACCCAGATTACTATGAATGGTTTGAAGAACAGTCGAGTCCGCCAGTCAGACCAGAAAGATCGTTTAGGGGATCTATAGATCAGGAAGCTGCAATCAGGGCAGGGATTGAGAGAGCTATGCGAGAACATCATGATGCCAACCAAGCTTTGAGATCAAAATTAGAGCATGCCAGGGAAAAAATAGATGAACAACAAAGGGAATTTGCTGAAGAGAAAGCTAAATCAGCAGATATTCAGGTTGCACTTCAGGGATAACTCAAACTGGCTACCACTAGGGTTTCACACGTTGCAAAACTTTCCGCATCTCACCGACAAAAACTACAACAAGTTGAAAAGAACATACAAGAAGAATTTGATCGAGAGAGATCTCAGTGGATCCGTGAAAGAGGATTATGGCGAGAACAGTTGGAGGTTACTTCTGCTCGTGAACAGCGAGCAAAAGAGATGATTGATTTCCAAGATCGATAGGCCCATGAATGGGATCAGGCCTTCAGTTTCCTTCGAGGGAAGGTCCACCGTGTAGCACAGGATACTGCCAGAATGGGTTTGGATTATCAGTAGTTGGATTGTGAAGACTTTTTGGCATAAGTATCATCTTTCACGCGGCATCTCATTACTTCATTAGAGGACATCTACTTGGGTTTTGGAGGACATATTAAGCCGAAGTATCCTTGAATGGATAGTTGTTTTCTTTGTCATAGTTTTTCATTTTTAGTTTTAAAACTTCTTGTTTAAATGTTATGTTTTTTTTAGTTTTCAGATATCAGTTAGTAGGTTTTATTTTAAGAGTTGGGTTAGTTATTTTATCATCTTTATATTATGGAATGTAATGAAGTTGACTATTTATTTCTATATATATTACATATATTATACTTTATTTTATTTATTCTCTTTAATAAAAAAAATTTGACAAAACAATCATTTTGTTAAATTCCTCCCGAACTATGCAAGATCTGATTTATGTACTGGCATGATACGTAGGCAAACTTCCAAAGGGTTCGATCATAACTTTTGAAAAAGTATGCCTAGAAAAGACGGGATGAAACACAAAGCCTTCCATGATAGGTTGAAAAATGCATATAGAAACATGACATACAATGTGACATTATAATGTGTTAAATATATAACACTCACTTGTTTGCCACTTGATAACAAAAAGATAAAGTAATTGGTGGTTGGTTTGTGGTTTAAACTAGCATCACATCCGTATAACACTAGATACAAGAGTAAAAGAAAAATGACCCGCAGAGAAGGTATAGGGTCTGACAGTGAAGAAGAGAAAAATCAATTGATTTCGCACGAAGTAGCATCAATGGAAGAAACAAAGTCATTGAAACAACAGATGGTGGAGATGTGCGAAGCTTAGTTGACTGGACAAGCATCTCCTTCTTCAATACCTAGACTTTTCACTTCAAATAATCCAAATCCTGCTCCAGCTCAAACTAGTGATCTATTTTACCCATTAGGATTCAGCCCATTTGCTATTATGTCTGGTATTACTGGTACTTCTACCATGCGCCCACCAAATTCGGCTGTCATAAATAATCCACTTTTTACTTTTGTGGCACCAGTTGTTGCAGGTACTCAATCGACAGTACCGAAGAATATGGGGGAACCAATTCATGATTTGTTATATTCTTCTGAAATAACTTTCAAATCCCAAAATCCTCATTATCATGCTCATCAACACGATTCTCCAATAATGATTGAGAAGATTGTTAAAAATGAGGAACAAGAGAAAATGGCTTATAGAGTAAGAAGCTTGGAGCAGAGTATGAGAAATATGCAAGGATTAGGTGGACCGAAAAGTGCTTCATACAAAGATTTATGTATGTTTCCTGACGTCCATTTGCCGCTAGGGTTCAAAATTCCAAAGTTTGACAAATACGAAGGTCATGCCGATCGTGTTGCTCACTTGAAAAAGTTCTAAACCAATTAAGGTGAGCAGGAGGAAAAGAAGAATTATTGATGGCTTACTTTGGAGAAAGCCTGACAGGAATAGCTTCTGAATGGTTTATTGACCAAGACAATTCCCATTGGCACGTGTGGGATGACATGGCTCGAGATTTCATTCAGCAATTTTAATATAACATTGAAATAGTGCCAGATCGCACTACTCTTACTAACATGAGAATAAAGATGACTGAAAGTTTTCAAGAATATGCTATCAGATGGAGAGAACAGGCTTCAAGAGTCAGACCATCGATAAAGGAATCTAAAATAATCGATATCTTTTTGCAAGCTCAAGAACCCGATTATTTCCATCACTTACTTTCTACTATTGGAAGTGCATATGTTGAAGTTATTAAAGTTGGAGAGATGGTAGAGAATGGAAAAAAGTCAGGAAATATTATCGATCAGGCTACTTAGAAAGCAACAACAAAAGGCAATTCAAAGTGGTACAGGAAGTTTCTAGGGAAAGAAATGAAAAGGGGACGTAGCAACTATCGTACCAGGTCCACGACAACATTGGAGAGGTGCGCATCAACCATATGTACAAAATCCATTATATTTTATTTCATCCCCCCAATATCCTATTTATAATTCACAACCATATACTCGGGCTCCTTCATACCCATAATGACATGCACCAGCCATCCAAAATTATCCACCGGTCCTATAAATTCAAAGAGGCCCTCCTAGGTCTAATTTTAGACCTAGAGCAGACTACAAAAGGGATAACGTGCGCAAAGATAATTTCACTCCTATTGGAATATCTTACACTCATTTATTTCATAGGCTGAGAAAAATGAATGTTTTAAACCCAATTGAGAGAAGGATATCTAATCCTCCTCCGAAGAACTTGGATTATTCTAGAAGAAGTGAATACTATTCTGATGCCCCAGGGCACGACACAGAGAAATGTTGGTATCTGAAAAGAGCCATTTAAGAGTTGATTGACACCCAACAGATCATGGTACAAAGTCTAGACTCTCTAAATATCAATCAAAATCTACTACCGTATCATAATGAAGAAAATATGCTCGAAGTAATACCCAGTGGTAAAGATGTTGTAATATCCTTCAAGCCGATCATTAAAATTAAAACTGATTCAAAAAATTAGCAAATGTTGTAGATTTGACAAAAGAAAAACCTGCAGAAGTAGAGGTGGTGATAACAAAACCCGAATCATCGAATGTTCCCTTGGTGATGGAGAAAGAGATTTCAAAAAATGATGGGTCAAGTCAAGTAAAGACAAAACTCATTGTTCCTGGAAAATCCCCTAAACCTCTCTTAATCATAAAAAGGAGCTCCTATAGCTCCCATTATTATTAAACCAGTGTCACAGTTGCCTATGGTTAATACTAAGGCAGTTCCTTAAAACTATGATCGTATTGTGGTGATGCCCAAAGGGAAGGAAGTGATTGAAGATGTGGACAAAGTAGGGGCATTAACTCGATCTGGAAGATGTTATGCCCCAGTAGAGTTAAGAAAGAATAAACAAGGCAATAAAGACCAAATAACGGTCAAAAAACCTGTTACTGATAAAGAAACTGAAGAATTCTTAAAGAAAATAAAATTGCCAGAACATTCTATTGTACAAAAGTTAAAGAAGACACCAATACGGATTTCTTTATTGTCTTTATTAATACATTCAGAAGAACACCACAAGGCTATAATGAAGATTCTTAACGAAGCATATGTTCCCAGTGAGATTAAAGAGAATCAGCTGGAAAAAGTTGTTGAAAGAATACTTAAAGAAAATAAGATTACTTTCTCAGACGATGAATTGCTCGTGGAAGGAACTGGACATAATAAAGGTCTCTACATTACTGTGAAATATGAGTATTCTATCATCACTCGAGTGTTATTTGATGGAGGATCAGGCGCTAACATTTTTCCTATGTTAACTTTACAAACGTGGAATGTTAATGTAGAAATAATCCAACCTAACAATGTATGCATCAAAGGTTTGGATGGATAAAAAATGATGCTATTGGTGAAATATAATTCATATTGACAATCGGGCCTGTGGATTTTGCTATGGATTTCCAAGTGCTGAACATTGATGCTTCATATAATATGTTATTGGGAAGGCCATGGATTCATAGGGCTAAAGCAATCGGATCAACGTTGCATCAAATGGTCAAATTCAAATGTGACAGGTAAGAGATAGTCGTTCATGGTAAAGGAGACTTATCCATGTATAAAGACTACTCTATTTCCTCCATCAAAGCAGATATTGCAAACGGAGTATTGATTCATCAAACTTCTAAGGTAGTGGATATTGAGCATATCCTCGAGGGGAATCTCATCGCAAGACCACAATTATCCTCTGCATCTGTTATGGTAGTGAATGAAATGTTGAAGCATGGTTTTGAACTAGGGAAATGTCTAGGGATGTTTTTGCAAGGCAGGGTTCATCCAGTAAACCTCCATGAGAACCTTGTTACTTTTGGTTTGGGATACGTGCCCACTACTGAAGATATAAACAAGGATAAAAAGTCTAAGAAAGAGTCATGGTCACTTACCAAGCCGATACCATCATTTCACGAGTCTTTCATCAAAGTCAATGATATTGGGTCCTCCAAGTTACCTACTGCAGAATCAATGAATGATGATAATACAGAGTTGATTGGCCTTTTCCAGAATATGTTCATTAAATCTGATATGGTTAAAATTGGGGAAGGTACCAGCAATGCAGATGTACAGTTTATCGGCCCTAATGTCCAGCTTAACAATTGGGAGGTCACTCCTCTCCCTACTACGAAGGAGTCTTGGTAGTTTGTTTGTTTTTGTTTTAGTCTTAGTAGTTGGTTTGTTTCTCCTTCTATAATTTAAATCGTTCTAGTATTGTAATTCAGATCTTTAACTTGGTCTTTTAGGTTAAAACTCTTTCTAGCTTTGTTTTTAATAAAATCCAGTCTCCCTTTATTTTTATTTTAAGTCTGATATTTATTTATTTATTTATTATATTCATACAGTTTTTTCTATGTTGATTCTAATGATATGACATGCATGAAGAATTGTCAACCAAATTTAAAAACCCAATCTAATTATGAAATAATGAATAAAGAAGTTGAATACAATGAAGGAGAAGCATTTGAGGATATAAGCAAAGATTTCAAACAATTTGAGAACAAGTCAAACCCCAATTTGGAGGAACTGAAGCGATCAATTTAGGAGATCATGAAAATATCGGGAAGACTAAGATAAGTGTACATGCTCAATCACAATAAAAGAAAGTTATAATTGAAGCTTTGCATGAGTATAAAGACATCTTTGTGTGATCTTATGATGATATGCCCAGTTTGAGCACCGATTTAGTAGTTCACAAGTTGCCAATTGATCCTGTCTTTCCTCCTATCAAGCAAAAGCTAAGAAAGCTTAAAACTGAAATGAGTGTAAAAAATCAAAGAGGAAATCATGAAGCAACTTCAGGCTAAGATCATTTGAGTGGCCCAATATCCTACTTGGTGGGAAAATATTGTCCCTGTTCCAAAGAAGGTTGGCAAATTTTGGATGTGTGTTGATTATCGTGATTTTGTTGGATAATTGTGCCAAACATGATCTTGTATCTTTTGTGGATTGATATGTGGGCTATCACTAGATCATTATAGATCTAAAAGATACAGAAAAGACATTATTTATCACGTCTTGGGGGACATATTGTTATCAAGTCATGCCTTTCGAACTAAAAAATGCTGGGGCAACTTATACGAGGGCAATGACTTCAATGTTTCATGATATGATGCACAAGGAGATTGAAGTTTATGTGGACGATGTGATTATTAAGTCAAGAGAGCAGTCTGACCATGTCAAAGATATCAGAAAATTCTTTGAAAGGCTTCGAAGATATGATCTCAAAATTAACCCAGTGGAATGTGTATTTGGAGTTCTATCAGGAAAAATCTTGGGGTTCATAGTCATTTGACGTGGCATTAAGTTAGATCCTTCAAAAACAAAAGTTATTCAAGATTTGTCTCCACCAAAAAATTTAAAAGAGGTGATGAGCTTACTTGGAAGGTTAAATTATATCAATAGATTTATTGCTCCGCTTACGACAACCTGCGAGCCAATATTCAAGTTGTTGAAAAAGAATGCTAAAGTTGAATAGACTGAACAATGTCAAGAGGTATTTGACAGAATTAAGAAGTACTTGTCGAATCCGCCTATTTTGGTTCCTCCAGAGCCAGGCAAACCCTTGATATTGTACATGTCTATATTAGACAATTATTTTGGCTGTGTATTGGGTCAACATGATGTCACAGGTAGAAAAGAACAAACTATCTACTACCTCAGCAAAAAGTTTACCACCATTTATGAGGCTAAGTACTCTCTTCTTGAAAAGACATGTTGTGCTTTAATTGGGTTGCACAAAAGCTGAAATATTACTTGTCGTCTTATACTACTTACCTTATCTCTTGTATGGATCCTCTAAAGTACATTTTTCAAAAGCCTATGCCCACAGGCAGACTCGCAAAATGGCAGATGTTACTCACAGAGTTTTATATTGTCTACGTGATGCGAACTGCAATGAAAGCTCAAGCCTTGACGGATCATTTGGCTGAAAATCCTATTGACGAGGGATATGAGCCATTAAAAAATTATTTTCCAGATGAAGAGGTATTGTTTATTGATGAGGTTATGTTTGACAATTGTCATTTAGGCTGGAAGTTGTTCTTTGATGGAGCTGCTAATGTAAAAAAAAGTAGGTATAGGGGCAGTTCTTATTTCTGAATCAGGATAGTATTATACTATAACAACCTAACTTCGATTCTACTGTACCAATAATATGGCAGGATACGAAGCTTGCATTCTGGGATTAAGATTAGCCATTGACATGGGGGTTCAAGAACTATTGGTATTAGGAGATTCATATTTATTAGTCCACCCAATCCAAGGAGATTGGGAGACTCGTAATTCAAAGCTCCTACCATATCAAGGTTGTTTACAAGATCTATGTCAACGATTTGTATCAGTAAAGTTCAAACACATTCCAAGAGCTCATAATGAGATTGCTGATGCTTTGGTGACTTTATCTTTGATGCTTCAACATCCCAATAAAACTTACTTGACCCTTTGCATATACAGATTCATGATCAATCATGCATATCACAATGTGGTTGAGGAAGAACTTGATGGGGAGCCATTGTTCCATGATATCAAAGAATATATTCAGACTGGAAAATATCCTATACATACCGATGATAACCAAAAGAGAACCATTCAATGTTTATCTAGTGGATTTTTCCTAAGTGGAGGAATCTTGTATAAGAGGACTCCTGATTTGTGACTTTTGAGGTATGTAGATGCTAAAGAAGCTTCAAAAATCATGACTGAAGTACATTCTGGGATTTGTGGACCATATATGAGTGGGTATGTTTTGGCAAAGAAAATACTCCGAGCAGGTTATTATTGGCTCACCATGGAGTGAGATTCCATCAGCTTCGTTCTTAAATGTTATGAATGTCAAGTACACGGGGACTTGATACATTCCCCTCCATCTGAGTCGTATACAATGACTACTCCACGACCTTTCTGGTTTGGGGAATGGACGTAATTGGACCAATTAAACCAAAAGCTTTGAATGGACATAGGTTCATCTTATTAGCCATTGATTATTTCACTAAGTGGGTGGAAGCAGCGACTTTCAAGTCAGTGACTAAGAAATTGGTGGTTGATTTTATTCACTCCAACATCATTTGTCGGTTCGACATCCCAAAGATAATTGTCATGGATAATGCTGCAAATCTCAATAGCCATCTGATGCAAGAAGTATGCCATCAATTTAAGATTATGCATCAAAATTTAACTCATATCATCCAAAGGCGAATGGAGTTGTAGAAGCTGCCAACAAGAATTTAAAGAAAATACTCCGTAAGATAGTGCAAGGTTCTCGACAATGGCATGTAAAGTTACCTTTTGCTTTGTTAGGTTATCGTACTACAGTTTGGACTTTAATTGGTGCAACTCCTTACTTGTTAGTGTACGGAACTGAAGCAGTTATACCTGCAGAGATTGAAATTCCATCTTTTTGAATAGTTGTAGAAGCTGGAATTGATGATAACCAATGGGTCAAGACTCATTTGGAGAAATTAAGCTTGATTGATAAGAAAATATTAACATCAGTATGTCATGGACAACTATATCAGAAAAGAATGGCACGAGCATATATCAAAAAGGTGCATCACAGACATTTTGAAGTTGGTCAGATAGTACTAAGACGCATCCTACCCCATCAGATTGAAGCCAATGGCAAATTTTCTCCTAATTAGCATAGACCATTCATGGTGAAAAAAATGTTAGCTAATGGCACATTATATCTAACTGATATAGAAGGAAAAATAGAAGGAATATCGGTCAATGCTGATGCAGTTAAAAGATATTCTGTATGATATTCATGTACAATTACATTATGTATGTTTTGTACTTGCATTTTAAAAGATTGAAATGATGAAGGCATTTTGTTCTACTATCCGAATAATATATCAACCTTTGCTTACCACTTTTGAGCTTTTATCTTTCTTCGTACCCCTCTTTTGGAATCAAATTAAACAGAAAAAAATCAATCAAAAATTTAAAATCAAGCGAAAGAAATTTGCCTGAACTACGTTTGACCTGATTTTTGCTATGACAAGATACGTAGGCAGCCCTACTCCGGGGTTCGGTCCAACTAAAAGAAAATTTAAATTACCCAGAATGAAAGACAACTGGGGCAAAAGTTTATTTTCTTAAAATAATTGATTCCAAAAGTTGAATATTTTACCCAATGTTGTATAAACTTTGAACCTCAAGCCAACCTTTCTTTCTAACCATATCCAAAAGCCAAGTTACAACCAAACAATGACCTTCAGATCAATCGTTGAGAATTTCAAAGCTAAACATGTTATGAGTGCATGATATTTTATATTTTGGGTGTTAATTTACAAAAATAAATGAAAAAAAGAGAGTCTCATTGGCGAAAATCCTATTGGACACCATAAGGCGACTGTAAGTTGAGAAAGAAATGAAAATAAGATAGGCTCATTGGTAAAAACCCATTGAGGTGTCACTACCCGAAGGAGAGTTGTTATCCAAAAGGAACAAGTTCAAGATTGGCTAAATTTCAAGCTCAATAAATGGACAAAAATTGTAATGATTGGTGTTGATAGATATGGTTGTTTGATTCAAAATGCATTTCATAATCACCAGAATCAGTTTCCATATTCAGATACATTTTTCTTTTTGTTTTGAAAAAAGATGATTATTGTCTTTTTCTTTATGTTTTATTTTAATTTTTGATTTTTGAGTCCTTGTCATCAAAAGAAAATTTTGTTGTCTTGTATGTGTTTTTGAGTCAAATTCACATCAGGGTGAAGAAATTGTAAGTCCAGGAGCCCGCCTGAAGAACAGGGTGAAGAAAAAAGGAAGTCCGGGAGCCCTCCTGAAGAACAGGGTGAATAAAATTGTAATTCCATGACCCCGCCTGAAAAACAGGGTGAAGAGATTGTAATTCTAAGAGCCCACCTGAAGAACAGGGTGAAGAAAAAAGGAAGTCCAGGAACCCACCTGAAGAACAAGGTGAAGAAAAAATAAAGTCCAGGAACCTACATGAAGAACAGGGTGAAGAAAAGAGAATGTCCAGGAGCCCGCCTGAAAAACAAGGTGAAGAAAAAAAGAAGTCCAGGAGCCCGCCTGAAGAACAAGGTGAAGAAAAAAGAAAGTCCAGCAGCCCGTCTGAAGAACAGGGTGAAGAAAAAAGAAAGTCCAGGAGCCCACCTGAAGAACAGGGTGAAGAAGTAACAAATCAGGAGCTCGCCTAAAGAATAGAGTGAATTTTCAAGTTCAAGTCACGAAGATTAGAATCAAGATTTTAGAAATTGTAATTTTGATTTGTATTTTTATTTTTGATTTTTTGTTAGCCATTTGAATGTAAAAAGCAGAATTCGTTAACCGAAAAATCGACAGAATATCATTCAACTTTTAACTCTTTTTATCTCCATATTACTTTTGAACTACTCGTGACCTGATTCCCTTATAATCTAGGATAGGTAGGATGTCCAAAAATAGGACTTAGTCATATTTTTACTTTTATTTTAATTTCATTTTATCCTTACCTTTCAAATAATTGGAGGGTCAAAAATCATATCTTGTCTACTTCTTTGTATGAAAACTCTTCGAGATTCCACACAAAGAGAGACAAAAATATAGACACGTGATTTTTTATCCTCCCTAAATTTTAACTTGTCTATCAATATTAAATATTTATATTTATATTTAATCATATATTATTTTTATTTTTATTCTAATTTAAAAAATATATATAAATTAAAAATATATGTTTCTTTTATAAATTTTAATAAATAAATTAGTAGTTTAAATACTATTTTATTATATTTATATTTGTCTAATTATTAATTGTTATTATGTTTTATTAACTATAAAATTAATTAATTATTATTATATTAATTTTTTATTATTTCATTTGTTTATTTTTCTATTATCTTATTTATTTATTCATTTAATTCTATTTATTATTTATCTTTATTTATTACAATTAATTAAATAATATATAATATATAGATTTTGATTTTTAAATTTTAAAAAAAAAATTCCTCTCTTCCCCTTATCTGACTTTTAACCGTTCCCTCCCAAAACTCCTTTTATAAAAGGACTCCCTATTCAGTTAAAAAGAAAGGGAGAGACGTACTATTCCTATAATATCAGACAGACAAAAAAATCGAGGGAAAATTAACAGAGAGAAAAGAGAGTAAAAAAAATTCTGAAAAAAAATCAAAAGAGGAAAAGGGAATCAAGTCAAATTTGAATTCCGTTCGAGTTTCGGTAACAATTTCTTGCAGGTTCTATCTAATCACATATTATTTATTTTATAAATTTTGTTATGAAAAAGTATGAATAAAAATGTTTGAGTGATTTCAATGAAATATGTACCATGTATATTTGATTTTGTGAACTTTTATTATCACATGTTGTGATGTTAATTTATCGAAAAATTATATACTAGTTCAATAAACATGCAGTAAGAGAAACGGATATAGTAATATACACTATTGCTTTAAACAAGTGTACATTCATTGTTTCATATATATACACTATAGATTCTACATACACAGTGTAAAACCAGTAAGGGAAAAATAGAATTTAAAAAAAATCGAAGAAAACAACTTTTTCAGGCAAAATTTCATCCGAAATCACCATCCCCAACGGCGATCAAATGGTCCAAAATCCGACCCTCTAAGGTCGAATCCGGTGAACCAACTCACTGAAAAAACGCTGTCACAGCCAACAGCTGCCTCCCACTGGCACACCTATTACCGGAATACAATCCTTCACCATTGTCAACGCCATCAACGGCGAAACAGCCACCGTGCTTCCGCCCCTTTTCCAAATCTCGTTGGTCACCACTTCCAAAACACCACTGCCATCAACTTCAACCTCACAGATCCGAAAATATCTCTTTCAGATCTGTAGCGTCGTTCATGTCCAATAACCATTGACGCTGGTACCGATGTAGTGATTTATGGTACCGTGGTTGGTGAAGATCAACTCATCCTATTTATAAAATAACAAAAGGTGTCTTTTATTAAAGTTGCTTTTTATTAAACTCTCCAATTGCCATTTTAATCAACTACTTATTTACAAAAACAAAAAAACAATCATTGATGTTTATTATCATTAGTTAATAAGATTTATTATTTATGTAATTATAAGATCCAAAACTTTTTAATTCGCTACAGTAATTTTTAATTTGGAGAATCATGGTGAAGTCAGTATAATATAGTTAATTTTCTTTTTGGATGTTTGTATTATTTTTATTATTATTACTTTATTACTTTATTTATTTATTTATTTATTATATGGCATTTTATTTTTTATTTTTTATTTCATTATATTTTATATTTATTAACAAAAATTGATAATTGTTTATTAAATTAACTTATCATTTTAAGTAAAACCCGCTTAGTTTATCATTAAGAATAAATATTTTTTTTTCGAATAGATAAAGTTGTTACAAATTTACAAATAATGAATAAATATTTTTAACACTAGGTAAATTTTAAGCACGTTTAAAATATTCGTCTCAACTAAGAATGTGGCGTACGCATCTTTCTCAGACATTTAAAAATTCAAGGATACAGTAATTCACCTTGGCGAGTATTTTTCTAAAACTAACTTTAACCGATTTATTTAATACAAGAGTTTTAAATAGTTTTAGAATGATAAAAATGAGCAAATTTAGGCCTTAACACAATTTATCAAGATAGTTTAAGTCAAGATAAGTCAATTAAAGCAACCGTGCTAGAACTACGGGACTCGAGCGGTGCCTAACACCTTCCCCTCGGTCAACAAAATTCTTTACCCAGTCTTCTATTTTCGCAGACCAAATAAGAGTCATTTTCTTTTGATTAGGGATTTAAAAAGGTGCCTTGGAACACCAAAACTCAATTACAAGTGGCGACTCTAAAATAATTAAAATAATTCCTATTCAATAATGTCACTTTAATTGGAAAAACCCTTTGACTCGATCCTTGGGCGAAAAAAGGGGTGTGACAGGTGATGACTTTGTGTAATGTCTTTATTTACCACACTTAACTTACTATTTAGTGTTGTTTTAGAAAGTCTAAATGGTATATATAGTTGAAGAAATTGTTAAGTGTTTATGGTTGTACTTGTCACAAGGTTATTTATTGTACTCATTTATTATTAAGGTTAATTAAAACAGATTGTTTTATAATAACTATTGGGATTAAACAAGTAAAATTTGTGATGAATGACATTCAATCTGAAGGATGATGTATGATTAGTGAGACTGGGAGTAGAAGGTATAAGGGGAATGCTAATGGTATATATTGACTACTGGTAAAGGATTTGTAAGACCCCGCAAAGTCCTAAGCTTTACTCAGTTCCTTAGAGCTTGATGAGGGGTCCCAGACTTAGAAAAATTCAGCTAAGTATTCATACTTAGAGTCATTTTAGCCTTCGTAGTTTGGCGATCTAAGTTCACGACTTTCCCAATTGTAGGTTGTCGATTTTCAAATTAATTTATGATCATGGTCACTTGTAGGTCATATTGGGTGAGTTTCGGTCTTTTCAACTAGTGTAAGGGTGAGTTCGGATGCCCAAAATAGTGAGGTCTTGCGATAAACTCGCATCGCGAGATTTATTTCTCATTTTTGGAAGTCGCATCACAAGGTTCATTTCTCATTTCTGTGTATCGCATCGCGAGATTCATTTCCCATTTCTGGTAGTCGCATCGTGAGATCCATTTATTATATGGGAAGAAAGGCTAAGAGGGTAGTTTTGTTCTTTCTCCATCACCCAAGTCAGCTATAACAAGAAATTAATCATCCTATAGGGTAAAATTCCATTCTTTATTCATAAACTCTCTCAAGAATAAGCCTTAGCTTCAACAAGTTCAAGAATTTATTCTCAAGAACTCCCTCCAATCTTTACAAATTTATAAATGTAGGTATGTGAAGTGTTCATCCAAGGGCCCCTTTCACCCTTGAAGTTCAAGAGACCTTTTTTAAAAAATCTTAAATCATGATTTCCATGTTGTGGATGGTTTATATTCATGTTAATCTTGTTGTATGATTTCCAAGATGATATCTTTAATGAATTTCATGAATTTATGTTAGCATGTGGGTTGAAATCCTTGAAATTGAATTGATTAATGTAGCCATGATGTATTGAATTATTATTCATGATGTATAGTATGCATCTCTATACATGTACAAGTTCAAGATTTACAAGTGTTTGGTGAAATGCCTTAGCAAGAGAATTATGAACATGTGGCCATTGTTGTGACTTCAAGATTTGTGTTATGATTTACTCTTTACGCTATCGGGTCCTGGGGGTATTTAATACCCAAAAATTTAGTTGTATACCTAGAGCCAGTGTTAGTTACAGAATAGTCTCAGTCAGTTCATGATTGGTAGTACTCTTAGTCAGCTTCAGAACTCAGGGAAATTCAGTAAACTTAGTACTAATTCAGTTCAATTTTATTCAATTTAGTACTCAGTAAACTTTGTCAGTTAGATAGATTAAGTAGTATTTCGTCATTCAATGGAACTCAGCGAAACATAATCCAGTTAAGTCAAACACTATAATCAGTAATAGTTCAGTCTAGCCTAGTATGAACTAGGAAACCAGTTCAGTGTCTATTCAGTTGGGAGTAGAATTCAGTACTGAGTGAACCCAAGAATAAGGACTCACCTTCCAGTAGAGGGTGTAATTCTTAGAAGAAATCCTTCCATTCCAGAACTACGTAGCCAGAGTAGGTTGAGACATCAAACCTATAAGTTGAGGGTTGATGAGTTGTTTTGACCTACCAGCTGAGGGTCCCACTATTCTCATTAGAGTACCTACCAGATAAGGGTATCTCTTCAGTTGTCTTTACCCGTGGCATGGTACTGATACCCTTCCAACTGGGTTACAGGTTGGACCCCAGATATAATTAGACAAGGGGAATGTCAGTTAGATGATTACCTCCCACAGTCTCAGTTTTTGATTTAGTCTTAGATTAGAACTCAGTTCAGTTCTACAGAATTAAGATTATCAGGTATAGTCACTCAGCTTAGTACGAAACTCAGTATATTTCCACAGACTTCAAGACTATTAGATATAGTTATTCAGATAATTATTAATACAGTATCAGTATACTCAAATATCAGATAATCAGTATTCAAACTCAATAATCAGTGTTATCACAATTTCAGTTACAGTCTACGTATTCATGCATGTACTCTCATTCAATCCTATTCATGCTATTCAATTAGTATTGTTCATGCATCATGAACCCATGAATTTTATCCTACCTCAATGAGTATACCAGTACATTTAAAGTATTGACGTATGCTTTTATTTACCCTATGATGTCTTATATCATAGCTTCAGACGCACGGGCTCCAGAGCATCCTCAGTAGTACAGACTTTCAGAAGACAGAGTAGTGGTGAGTCCTCACCTTTTGAGGACATAATTATCTTTAACATATTAGCTATTTCAGCAGTCAGTCGGAGTTAGTTAGGGACCTGTTCCATCAACTCCATATTACAGACAGTTAGAGGCTTATCAGACTAGAGTATTTTCAAAATATTATTTTTCGTATTCAAATATGCAGTATTGTTTCTAGATTTGAACCTTACGGTAGTTTTCTGTATTTATTCCTTTATATTGTTTTTACAGTGTCATTATTATTCAGTGCTCATAGCAGGAACCAGTCATGGGTTAGCTAGTGGTTCTTCGGGATTGTTAGCGTCATATAGCATCCGAGGTACAAACTCGGGGCTTTACAGGATTATGTACCACTAAGTCAATATAATAAGAATGGTATAATCATAAGTAACAAAATTGGATAAAAAACAAAACATCAAGAATGGTGAACTTGAAACACGAGTTTTACTAGGCTCTCCCACGATGATCTTTAGCTTATTGTTTAGAATCTTGGCTAAATACAATTGAAATTTGCACACTATAAACAAGTTGTTCCACACAAAAATACTCAATTAAACCCTTTTTAAATCATTGAACACATTAGAATATAATGAAACCAATTAGACAATCACCTCGCTCAAGCTAGTAACACTAGTTTTCTCATTTGAACTCTAATTGACCAATTCAATTACAAACTCATTTGAAATGCACCATGAACATTATAAACACACATCTAAATACTCAGATGCTCAATTATATCATCATTCACTCATTAAGCTCATGAATTACCCTAAAAACAGGAATAAATAAACTAGGATACTAACACTAAAGTGCATAAATACACCTAAAATTAGATGTACTTCTCACGAGGTTATTTATTGTGCTCATTCATTATTGAGGTTAATTAAAATAGATTGTTTTATAATAACTATTGGGATTAAAGAAGTAAGAGTTCTGATAAATGACATTTAATAGGAAGGATGATTTATGATTAGTGAGACTGAGAGTGAAAGGTATAAAGGGAATGCCAATTGTATATATTGATTACTAGTATAGGATTATATTAAACTAAGTTAACAAAATAAGGATGGAATGCTCATAAGTAACAAAAGTAGATTAAATTATTATATAAGTTGACATGCTTTCTTTTATGATTTTGTATTTGTTTACATAATCTAACACAGGTCAGTTGATGATAACCAATACTTGTTGTTTATACTAATACTGCTCTTGTTATACCCTTTAGGGGTATATTATGGTAGTAGCATTCAGTAGGTGTTTCGTGATTAATGTAGATAATGATCTCTAGAAACTTCTAATCATCTCATTCCTATGGTGGAATCGGCGTCTTGTTTTATCTCTCCTTGTGATGAAAGCTCTTGTACCTGTTTAGACTAGGTACTTGGGAAATTTCTTATTTTGTATTCTTGAGTTTTGCAAAAACCCATTGTATTAAATAAAAGGTTTATTGTTTACTTGAGGACTCCCACTCCTCTTTTCCACAACTCAAAAACTTATTGCACACACACAAGTGTGCATGGTCTCACCAAGTAGATAAGTGACCGTTTAAAAGCCAAGTATCGATTCCACAGGGACTTGTGTTAAACAACTATTCAATTTCAGTTCACAATTAAATTGGGACTAAAACAGTAAGAGTTGTGATGAATGACATTCAATGTGAATGATGATGTATGATTAGTGAGACTAAGAGGGAAAGATATAAAGGGAATGCCAATGGTATATATTGACTACTAGTAAAGAATTATACACAACTAAGTCAGCAAAATAAGAATGGAATACTCGTAAGTAACAAAAGTAGATTAAATTGTTATATATGTTGATATGGTGTTTTTTATGATTTCTATTTGTTTACATGATCTAACCCAGGTCAGCTGATGATAGCCAATGCTTGTTGTTTGTACTAATACTACTCTTGTTATACCCTTTGGGGGTATATTCTGGTAGTAGTATTCAGTAGGTGTTTCGTGATTGATGTAGATAGTGATCTCTAGATACTTAAGCTTGTGTACCTGTTTAGACTAGGTCCTTGGGAAATTGCTCATTTTGTATTCTTGAGTTTTGTAAAACCCATTGTATTAAATAAAAGGTTTATTGTTTACTTAAAGTCTTCTACTCCTCCTTTCCACAAGTCAAAAATTTGTTGCGCCCAAGCGTACACATAAGTGTACATAGTCTAACTAAGAAGTAAAGTGGCCCTTTAGAAGCCAAGTATCGATCCCACAGGGACTTTTGTTAAATAACTATTCGATTACTGTTCACAACTGATATTGAATTGATTCAAAGTAACCAAAAGAGTTTTGAAAGTTGATGAACTAAAAGTAAAGTAAAACAATGCGGAAAAGTAAAGACTTTGGACAATCAATGGATTAAAGAAGGAAAGACCGGGGCTAAGGCATTACGAAAATCATACTAATCTAACAAACTTCATTAGTTAGACTACTTATCTTGGTTGTTGATTTATTGGGTTTATCGCATGATCATGGTATCTTGACCTCTAATTGTCTATCTAACATGGACATTACAACTATATCATTGAGGGGGGATGTAATAATTCAATTAGATGCAAGAAGCTATCATCCTACATGGGAGACAATAAAGGCTTCTAAGTATATCCCTATCTTAGATGTTAGTTCAAATCCCTTATTTTATAAAGTAATAAGAACCATACTCCATTTACCCGCACATTCTATCTTCCTCTTCCCCCTTCCGGCATCACAAGGTTGATAAATTATGTATTCTAAGGGTTGTGAATACTTAAAATAATTATAAAAAGGGTAAAAAAAAAAACAATTATGATAAATAAATAAAACAAAATCAATTCATAGCAATCGTATACATGTTCTTGGCTTTAACCCCGGAAAAGGGGTGTTTAACTAGTAATCAACATAATCATAATCATAAGGGATGAATACATAATAGAATCCATTAAAAAGCAAAGTTAAAGAGAAATAAAACCTAAATAAAGTGTTGATCAGCGTCCTCTCAATATCCAATACATCCAAAAGAATGTAACATAACATGTACTAGTCCTATTTATAGTGGATAACTTTTGCCTCATACGAAATGGACTTTGTGTCGCATTAGGAAGAAACTAGGGAGTGGAGGTTGCGACACAATCTGTGGAAATTTTGAGTGTAGGTCACAACATGATATGTGAAAAGGTGGAGTGGAGGTCGCGACACGAGCTCAACGCGATGATCACTCGAATTTGCCTTCCATGCCTATTCATTGCCCTATGCCTTTTCCCTTTAATTCCATGCCTTGTAGTATTGTTTCCACTTAGTTTCTAGCATGTATATCATAAATATATCCTAAAAAACAACTCACCAAGAATCCTACATAATCAAGAACCATGCATTAGAGTTCAAAAGAACAAAACATCAAGAACGGTAAACTAGAAACACGAGCTAAGACTAGGCTCTCCCACGTTGATCTTTAGCTTATTGTTTCAACTCTTAGCTTAATCCAATTGAACTTTGAAAATTATAAAACGGTTTTTCAACATTCAAATAAACAATTAAATCGTTCATAACTCATTAAACACATTAGAATCCAATGAAACCAACTAGACAACACCTAACTCAAGCTAATAACACTAGTTTTCTCATTTGAACTCTAATTGACCAATTCAATTACAAACTCATTTGAAATGCACCATTAATACTGTAACCACACACCTAAACACTTATATTCTCAATTAAATCATCATTCACTCATTAAGAACACAAATTTCCCTCAAAACAAGGTTAAATAAGCTAGGATACTAACACTAAAGTGCATAAATACACCCAACATCAGTAGTACTTGTCACAAGGTTATTTATTGTGGATATTTATTATTGAGGTTAATTAAAATAGATTTTTTTGTAATAACTATTGGGATTAAACAAGTAAGAGTGGTGATAAATAACATTCAATAGGAAGGATAATGTATGATTAGTGAGACTAAGAGTGAAAGGTATAAAGGGAATGCCAATGGTATATATTGATTACTAGTAAAGGATTATATAAAACTGAGTCAACAGAATAAGAATGGAATACTCGTAAGTAACAAAAGTAGATTAAATTGTTATATAAGTTGACATGCTTTCTTTTATGATTTTCTTTTTGTTCATATGATCTAACCCAGGTCAAATGATGATAACCAATACTTGTTGTTTATACTAATACTACTCTTGTTATACCCTTTGGGGGTATATTCTGGTTGTAGTATTCAGTAGGTGTTTCATGATTGATATAGATAGTGATCTCTAGAAACTTCTAATCATCTCATTCCTATGGTGGAATCGGTGTCTTGTTTTATCTCTCCTTGTGATAAAGGCTCTTGTACCTGTTTAGACTAGGTCTTGGGAAATCGCTTATCTTGTATTCTTGACTTTACAAAAACCCATTGTATTAAATAAAAGGTTTATTGTTTACTTGAGGACTTCCACTACTCTTTTCCAATACTCAAAAACTTGTTGCACACACGCAAGTGTGCATGGTCTCACCAAGTAGTAAAGTGGCCTTTTAAAACCCAAGTATCGATTCCACAGTGACTTGTGTTAAACAATTATTTGATTTTAGTTCACAATTGAGATTGAATTGATGCAAAGTAACCGAAAGAGTTTTGAAAGTGTATGAACTAAATGTAAAGTAAAATAATGCAGAAAAGTAAAGACTTTGGACAATCAATGGATGAAAGTGTGGGGATAAAGCACTACAAACAATCATACTATACTAACAAAATTCATCGGTTAGACTACTTATCTTGGTTGTTAATTCATAGGGTTTATCACATGGTCATGGTCTGTCGGCCTCTAAATGTCTACCTAACATGGACATTATAGCTACATCGTCGAGCGAGGATGTAATAATCCAATTAGATGCAAGAAGCTATCACACTACATCTGAACTAATCAATGCTTTTATGTGTATCTCTATCCTTTATGCTAATTCAAATCCCCTATTTTATAAAGGAATAAGAACCCTACTCCATTTACCCGCACGTTCTATCTTCCTCTTTCCCCTCCCGTTATCACAAGGTCAACAACATATGTATTCTAAGGGTTGTGAATCCTTAAAATAATGATAAAAAGGGTAAAAAAACAACCAATTATTATAAATAAATAAAACCAAATCAATTCGTAGCAATCGTATTCATGTTCTTAGCTTTAACCCTGGAATGGAGGTATTTAGCCCCTAATCGACATAACCGTAATCATCAGGGATGAATACATGGTATAATCCATTAGAAATCTAAGTTAAGGAGAAATAAAACCAAAATAAATTCTTTATCCTCCTCCTCCCAGTATAAAGGATGTTAAAAAGTATGTAACATAACATGTACGTGTCCTATTTATAATGGACAACTTTTGCCTTGTGTGAAATGAACCTCGTGTCGCGTTGGGCAGAATCTAGGGGGTAGAGGTCAAAACACTAGATGTGGAAATAAGGAGTGGAGGTCACTACATGATCTATGAAAAGGTGTAGTGTAGTTCGCAACACGAGCTCAACGCGAGACCTCACTGGAATTTTCCTTCCACTCCTATTCTTTGCCTTATGCCTTTTCCCTTTAATACCACGCCTTGTGGTATTATTTCCACTTTGTTTCCAGTTTGTATATTACAAATATATCCTCAAAAAATCCAAACCAATCATCCTAAATGATTAAAAAACATGCATTAGAGTTCAAAATAACAAAACATCAAGAACGGTGAACTTGAAACACGAGCAATGACTAGGCTCTCCCACGATGATCTTTAGCTTATTGTTTCGACTCTTGGCTAAATACAATTGAAATTTGCTAATTATAAACAAGTTGTTCCACAAAAAAATACTCAATTAAACCCTTTTTAAATCATTAAAAACATTAGAATCCAATGAAACCAACTAGACAAGCACCTCGTTCAAGCTAGTAACACTAGTTTTCTCATTTGAATTCTAATTGACAAATTCAAATACAAACTCATTTGAAATGCACCATGAACATTGTAACCACACATATAAATAGTCAGATGCTTAATTATATCATCAGTCACCCATTAAGATCACGAATTACCCTAAAAAAATAGGGATAAATAAACTATGATACGAACACTAAAGTGCATAAATACACCCAACATTAGTTATACTTGTCACAAGGTTATTTATTGTGCTTATTTATTATTGAGGTTAATTAAAATAGATTGTTTTCTAATAAAAATTGGGATTAAACAAGTAAAAGTTGTGATGAATGACATTCAATAGGAAGGATGATATATGATTGGTGAGACTGAGAGTGAAAGGTATAAAGGGAACGCCAATGGTATATATTGATTACTAGTAAAGGATTATATAAAACTAAGTCAACAGAATAAGAATGGAATACTCATAAGTAACAAAAGTAGATTAAATTGTTATATAAGTTGGCATGCTTTCTTTTATGATTTCTATTTGCTTACATGATCTAACACAAGTCAGCTGATGATAACCAATACTTGCTGTTTGTACTAATACTACTCTTGTTATACCCTTTGGGGGTATATTCTGGTTGTAGTATTCAGTAGGTGTTTCATGACTGATGTAGATAGTGATCTCTAGAAACTTCTAATCATCTCATTCCTATGGTGGAATTGCTGTCTTGTTTTATCTCTCCTTGTGATAAAAGCTCTTGTACCTGTTTAGACTAGGTCCTTGAGAAATTGCTTATTTTGTATTCTTGAGTATTTCAAAAACCCATTGTATTAAATAAAAGGTTTATTGTTTACTTGAGGACTTCCACTCCTCTTTTCCACAACTCAAAAACTTGTTTCACACATGCAAGTGTGCATGGTCTCACCAAGTAGTAAAGTTGCCCTTTAAAAGCCAAGTATCGATTCCGCAGGGACTTGTGTTAAACAACTATTCGATTTCAGTTCACAATTGAGATTGAATTGATGGAAAGTAACCAGAAAAGTTTTGAAAATGTATGAACTAAATGTAAAGTAAAAAAATGCAGAAAAGTAAAGACAATGGACAATCAATAGATGAAAGCCTGCGGATAAAGCCCTACGATCAATCATACTATGCTAATGAACTTCATCAGTTAGACTACTTATCTAAGTTGTTAATTCGTACTATTTATCGCATTATCATGGTTTGTAGACCTCTAATCGTCTACCTAACTTGAACATTACAGCTACATCATTGAGCGGGGATGTAATAATCCAATTAGATTCACGAATTTATCACACTACATATGAACTAATCAATGCTTCTAGGTATATCTCTATCCTTGATGCTAATTCAAATCCCCTATTTTATAAAGGAATAAGAACCCTACTTCATTTACCCGTATATTCTATCTTCCTCTTTCTCTACCTGAGATCGCAAGGTCGACAATATATGTATTCTAAGGGATGTGAATACTTAAAATAATGATAAAAAGGGTTAAAAAAAAAAAACCAATTATGATAAATAAATAAATAAACCAAATCAATTCGTAGCAATCATATTCATGGTCTTAGCTTTAACCTCAAAATAGGGGTGTTTAGCCCTTAATCGACATATCCGTAATCATCATGTATAGATACATGGTATAATCCATTAAAAAGATAAGTTAAAGAGAAATAAAACCTAAATAAAGTCTTGAGCATCCTCCCCTCAATATAAAGGATGTCAAAAAGTATGTAACATAACATGTACGAGTCCTATTTATAGTGGACAGCTTTTTCCTCTTGTGAAATGAACCTCGTGTCGCATTGGGAAGAATCTAGGGGGTAGAGGTTGGTACACAAGCTGTGGAAATTAGAAGTGGAGGTCAATAATTGACCTGTGCAAAGGTGGGGTGGAGTTCGCGACACGAGCTCAATGCGAGACCTCACTGGAATTTGCCTTCCACGCCTATTCTTTGCCTTACGCCTTTTCCCTTTAATTCCATGCCTTGTGGTATTATTTCCACTTCGTTTCCAGTTTTTATATCATCAATATATCCTTAAAAAATCCTAACCAATAATCCTAAATGATTAAAAACCATGCATTAGAGTTCAAAACAACAAAACATCAAGAACGGTGAACTTGAAACACGAGCTATTACTAGGCTCTCCCACGATGATCTTTAGCTTATTATTTATACTCTTTGCTAAATACAATTGAAATTTGCACATTATAAACAATTTTTTCCACACAAAAATACTCAATTAAACCCTTTTTAAATCATTAAACACATTAGAATCCAATGAAACCAACTAGAGAAGCACCTCACTCAAGCTAGTAACACTAGTTTTCTCATTTGAACTCTAATTGACCAACTCAATTACAAACTCATTTGAAATGCACCATGACCATTTTAACCACACATCTAAACACTCAGATTCTCTATTATATCATCATTCACTCATTAATTTCATGAATTACCCAAAAAATAGGATTAAATAAACTAGGATACTAACACTAAAGTGTACAAATACACCCAACATCAGTTGTACTTGTCACTGGGTTATTTATTGTTCTCATTTATTATTGAGATTAATTAAAATAGATTTTTTTTATAATAACTATTGGGATTAAAAAAATAAGAGTTGTGATGAATTATATTTAATAGGAAAGATGGAGTATGATTAGTGAGCCTGAGAGTGAAAGGGATAAAGGGAATGCCAATGGTATATATTGATTACTAGTAAAGGATTATATACAACTAAGTCAACAGAATAAGAATGGAATACTCATAAATAAAAAAAGTAGATTAAACTGTTATACAAGTTGACATGCTTTCTTTTTTTATTTCTATTTGTTTCCATGATCTAACCCAGGTCAGCTAATTTAGCCCATACTTATTGTTTGTACTAATACTACTCTTGTTATACCCTTTGGGGGTATATTCTGGTTGTAGTATTTAGTAGGTGTTTCATGATTGATGTATATATTGATCTCTAGAAACTTCTAATCATCTCATTCCTATGGTGGAACTGGTGTCTTGTTTTGTCTGTCCTTATGTTAAAAGCTTTTGTACCTATTTAGACTAGGTCCTTGGGAAATTGCTCATTTTGTATTCTTGAGTTTTGTAAAAACCCATTGTATTAAATAAAAGGTTTATTGTTTACTTTACGACTTCCACTCCTCTTTTCTAAAATTCAAAAACTTGTTGCACACACGCAAGTGTGTGTGGTCTCACCAACTAGTAAAGCGGCCCTTTAAAAGACAAGTATTGATTTCGCAGGGACTTGTGTTAAACAAGTATTCGATTCCAGTTCACAATTGAGATTGAATTGATGAAAATTATCCAAAAGAGTTTTGAAAGTGTATGAACTAAATGTAAAGTAAAACAATGAAGAAAAGTAAAGACTTTGGACAATAAATGGATGAAAGCCCAGCGTTAAAGCACTACGAACAATCATACTATGCTAACAAACTTCATCGGTTAGACTACTTATCTTGGATGTTAATTCATAGGGTTTATCGCATGATCATGGTCTGCCGACCTCTAATCTTCTACCTAACTTGGACATTACATCTACATCGTCAAGAGGGGATGTAATAATCAAATTAGATGCAAAAAGCTATCATACTACATATGAACCAGTCAATACATCTAGGTACATCTCTATCCTTGATTCTAATTCAAATCTCCTATTTTATAAAGGAATAAGACCCCTACTCCATTTACCCGCACGTTCTATCTTCCTCTTCCTCCTCCCAAGAGCACAAGGTCGACAATATATGTATTATATGGGTCGTGATTCCTTAAATTAATGATAACAAGGGTAAGCAAACAACCAATTATGATAAATAAATAAAAACAAATCAATTCGTCGAAATCTTATTCATGTTCTTGGATTTAACCCCGAAAAGGGGTTGTTTAGTCACTAATCGACATTACTGTAATCACTATGGATGAATACATGGTATTATCCCTTAAAATGCTAAATTAAAGAGAAATAAAACCTAAATAAAGTGTTGAGAATCTTCCTCGCATTATCAAGGACCTCCAAAAGTATGTAACAAAACATGTACTCCTATTTATAGTGAACAACTTTTACCTTATGCCAAATGGACCTCGTGTTGCATAGGGGAGAAACTAGGGACTGGAGGTCACGATGCGAGATGTGGTAAGGAGGAGTGGAGGTCTCAATACAAGCTGTGCAAATGAGAATTGTAGGTCACGACATGATATTTGTAAAGGTGGAGTGGAGTTCACAACAGAAGCTCAACGCGAGACTTCACTGGAATTTTCCTTCCACGCCTATTCTTTGCCTTATGCCTTTTCCCTTTAATTCCATGCCTTGTGGTATTGTTTCCACTTTATTTCGATCTTTTTTATCATCAATATATCCTAAAAAATCAACTCACAATGCATCCTACATGATCAAAAAGCACACATTTGAGTTCAAAACAACAAAACATCAAGAACGGTGAACTAGAAACTCTAGCTAAGACTAGGCCTTCCCACGTTGATCTTTAGCTTATTATTTTAACTTTTTGCTTAATCGAATTGAACTTTTCACATTATAGACAAGTTGTTTTATACACAAATACACAATTTAACCATTTGGAACTCATTAAACAGATTAGAATCCAACGAAACCAACTAGACAAGCACCTAGCTCAAGCCAGTAACACTAGATTTCTTATTTGAACTCTAATTGACCAATTCGATTACAAACTCATTTGAAATACACCATGAACATTGTAACCACACACCTAAACATTAAGATTCTCAATTATATCATCATTCACTCATTAAGCACACGAATTGCCCTCAAAATAAGGCTAAATAAGCTAGGATACTAACACTAAAGCGCATAAATACACCCAACATCACCACCCCACACTTAAAGCCTTATTCATCCTCGAGCAACTCTTCACTAAAAGCATCATAAACTAAGGAGAATTCACAATTCTACTACAAGCAAGACACTCAAGCTAGTACTACAATGACTGCATAGAATGCAAGTTTCTACACTAAGGATGTTGCATACAAAAATGACAGTTCAAGAACACCACTCTAAAACATCCTAGCCTCATGAATTGACTCACTTAATTGGATAAATCATACATATTGTTCAATCAAAGACATAAATATGTGTCCTAAAAACAAGAGAGTGACCAATAAATACTCACATAAATTTAATTTATAATGAAATGGGTACAAGAATCAAATTTCGCTTACTCTCGCAAAGAATTCACAAGTTACACATAATGAACCGTAAGCTTGCCCTTAGAGTAGTACTCAACTAATATCAGAATATTACAGATTAGGATCAAATAGGTCTTTAATGGTTGTAATGTAGGATAAGGTACGGGTAGGAACTATTTTGTCCAAGAATAGTGACTATCTTCCCTAAGCGCTTCAATAAATCACATTTTTCTATGAAGACCAATCTCTAATAACCAACTTACACCACTTTTATCTACCCGTATCTTTAGCTTTTCCCTATCTCATTGAGTTCATTCACATATACTATGGTAGGAGTATGCTATGTTCACAAATTGTTCAATTTGAATAAATTTGTTTTTTTAACATTACTAAACTCTCAACTACAACACATCACATTCTTACACACCAATGACTATTACTTTAGGGCTTCAATTTCACCTTTGTCCTACTTGAATTTTCAACTCTTTAACTTAATTAAGTTTACACTAAAGTTCTTAGGAGCTTAGATCAAATTAACGTCAATTAAAGATGGGGATTAGGCTACATATGAGGCTGCCAAAAAAAAATCTAAAGGTTCAATGAGGCGAACTAGGATTATGAACAAGTGTAGGTAAAAAAAAGGTATAAAACATGGCTATCAAAGAAATGCCTAGGTCATCTCCTAAATCCACACTCTTTATTTCGCTTTGCATACACACTAGGCAAGTTCTAGACATCAAGTATAACAAGGAACATACAAAAACCTTACACATACATGGCACATGCTCAACTCAAGTAGGATCATCATATACTCTTAACTAAACAATAGCATGAATTCAATATTAAGCCAACAAGTACAACAATCATAATCATGAGCCTAGGAGTCTCAAAAGCAATAATTTACACAATCAACATACTTGTTATTAAAACCAAAACACTTGCATCATGTAATCAAATATAGCACCAACAAGAATATCTTATTTATACCTAACACAAAAATTTTAAAATTACCCCTAAAAATGGGAATTTTCCCACCCCACTTTAAAATCGACTTTGTCCCCAAAGTATACTTTAATAGGTAGAGATAGAAATACTCTCTAAGGCCTCTAGGCCTAGCTAGTAGCATCTTTATAAATCAAGAGGGTCCAGGGACCCCATACTTAGTCTTCGTTATGCTTCTTAGCTCAAGTTATTCGGTACTCAGACTTTCCATTAACCTGTGACTCAACAAAAACAAAACTAGTGAATTAAAAAATTAAATACTAAAAATAAAACATACCTTAACTTGGATTGTCTCCCAAGAAGCATCTGATTTAGTGTCGCAGCATGACCCAATTACTAACTTACCTACATTCCTTCATCCACTTTCTTACACTAGCACGCCATCTTCTTATTCATTTCTGGCCTCTTGAGTGTGAACTCTCAAGGTCAACAACTTTCTCAACAATAGCCTTTTTAGGTTCATCAATCTGCATCATGTCGGGCTGTGGTATTAGAAGCTTAGGCTACTTAATGAGGAGGCCCAAAGAGGTCTTTTATGGAATAGACTCCACCACCCCACACTTATCCTTTTAAATCATTGTAATCATACAAAAATCTTGGTAGTGGGATATTATGTTGAGTGGTTTGAACACCTTAAAAACTGCCTCTTCATAATCCAGCCTCATTGTGAGCGTGCCATCTCTCACATCTATTAAAGCTTCTCCCATTTCTAAAATTACACATCCCAAGATGACTAGTACTCTTTCGTCTGCCTTAAAATCTAAAACAATAAAGTCAGCAGGAATAATAAACTTACCAATCTTGATGAGAACATCCTCTATGACTCCTTGGGATGGGCTATGATCCTATTTTCCAGTTTAATAACACAAAGCTCGATCTCTGTTTCCCCAAGACCAATGTGTCAAACAAAGAAAGAGACTTCAAATTGATGTTTTTCCCTAAGTCACTAAGTGTGTGGACCACCTTACTATTCCTAATTTTAATGGGGAGAGTGAACTTCCCTGGGTCCTTGAGCTTTTTGGGCATCTTCTGCATCACCACAGAGCTACATCTTTACTGAGTGCTACTTCCTCCACACCCTACAGCTTAATTTTATTAGAGACCACATCCTTCAAGTTCTTAGCGTACTTGGGCATTCCATGCGAAATATCTAAAAGAGGTAAGTTAATGTGAAGCTCTTTGAACATGTCAAGGAACTTCTTGAAGCATACCTCCTTCTTTTCTTTTATATGCTTTTATGGGAAAGGTAGCGGTGGGGTCTTCTTTACCTCTTTAACAACTATAGTTTTTGAGTACTCAAACATCCTTGAATTTTCAACAACTTTGTCATCTAACTGCTTAGGAACCAAATCAGCATCTACCTTCTTAGTTTTCTTGGGAGGTTCTTTATTAAGATCTTTACCATGCCTTAATGTGATTGCCATTTCTTATCTAGGATTTTTAGTATTACTTGGAAAACTACCTTGAGGCATGGTATTTTAGGCCTTCTGTAATTGCCCTATCTTCAATATAAGCTCTTTGTAGTGGTCTACTAGCTCTTTATATCCACATCTAACTGTGCCTAAGCAACCATAATTTGTTTCAGCATCTCTTCCATATTGCTAGGCCTGTGGTTGATTGATTAGTTGAGCCTGTGGTTGATTGATTAGTTGATTAACTGTGACTAATCAACCATAATTAGTTGATTGATTTCCTTGAGCCTGTGGTTGCTGAAACCATTGTTGTTGGGCATTCCACGATTAATTTGGTGGATGAGTCTGCAAATTTATATTGTAGGCCTTTCCATAGTTTGGAATTTGAGCATTACCCACAAATATCACTGACTCGGTATTTGTAGCACACATATCTATAGTATAACCACTATTACGATAAACCACACACCAATCATGTGTCTACTGAATTGCATTTACTATGGCTTTAGGTTGTGTAACTCCTAACTTTATATTGCCTATCTTATTTGTAATGCTATAATTTGGGCGGATATAGCAGTAAATTGATCCACCTTCAATATACCTGTAACCTTATTTGCAGCATTTCTTGAGTGTGAATGCCATCGGGATTTCCTTGTGTGATCCATTTTAACAAAGTATAAAGCTTATCATATGTCTACTCCAAAGCTTGACCACCTGTAGCTGAATCTAGAAAAATTTTTATATTATGGTCTAGTACCTTAACAAAAGTATGAGCTAATACCTTATTGGACTGCTGATGATGTGCACAGTCCCCAAGAAGAGCTTTGTACTGCTCCCAAGCATGATATAAATTCTCATCTGGCTTCTGTTTGAAGCACATAATCTCATTGTGATGTCTCGCAGTCTTGCCAGATGAAAAAAATTGGATGAGGAATTTTCGGTCTAAGTAATCCCATATTGTGATTGAATTTGCTGGTTCAGCATTCATCCATTTTTTTGCTTCACCCAACTATGAAAAAGGGAATAGTGTCAGCGTTACATAATTAGTTGACATGCCCGTTGGGATGATTATGTCACTAATCTCTAGAAAGTTTCATAGATAGACTTGTGGATCTTTATGTGAAAGCTTCATAAATTGTTCACTACAGATCAAAAGTTGCACCATGTTCTATTTCAACTTAAAATTACCTCCAGCAGCTAATTTCTGAAAAAGGGAGGTCAAATTTTTTGAAAGTAGGATTGCCACTTCGTGAACTGTCCTACAGGCTAACTGTTCTTCAGCCATAATAGCAGGATCATGTTATTCTTCATGAATCCATGGAATTTAGGGGAGAATGATTGCTTTTCTCCTCAACTGATGAAAGCGTTGTTCAGGTTCAGGGCTTGGTTCAACTAATTACCTATCCCTTGCCAGCTTACTAACCTGTAGTCTTATTTCCTACCATTATAATAGTAATACCAAACATAAAGCACCATAGAAATCTTAAAATTAAAACAAAAAATAAAATAGTTACCAAATTACAAGTCCCCGGCAACGGTGCCAAAAACTAATTGCGCCCAAGCACACACGCAAGTGTACGTGGTCTCACAATGTATAAAAGTGGCCCTTTAGAAAACAAGTATCGATTCCATAGGGACTTGTGTTAAGCAACTATTCAATTCCAGTTCACAATTGAGATTTAAATGATGCAAAGTAACCAAAAGAGTTTTGAAAGTTTATGAATTAAAATTAAAATAAAACAATGCGGAAAAGTAAAGACTTTGGACAATCAATGGATGAAAGCCCGAGGCTAAATCACTATTAACAATCATACTATGCTAACAAACTTCATCGATTAGACTAGTTATATTGTTTCTTGATTTATAGGGTTTATCTGATGATCATGGTACCTCTAATCGTTGACCTAACTTGGACATTAAAACTACATCGTTGAGCGGGGTTGTAATAATCCAATTAGATGCAAGAAGCTATCATACTACATGTGAACCAATCAAGGATTATAGGTATTTCCCTATCCTAGATGCTAATTCAAATCCCCTATATTATAAAGAAATAAGAACCATACTCCATTTACCCGCACGTTGTATCTTTCTCTTCCCCCTTCCGAGATCATAAAGTCAACAATATATGTATTCTAAGGGCCGGGCCGTGAATCCTTACAATAATGATTACAAGGGTAAACAAACAACCAATCTTGATAAATAAATAAAACCAAACCAATTTGTAGCAATCGTATTCATGTTCATGTCTTTAACCCCGGAAAGGGGTGTTTAGCCACTAATCGACATAACCATAATCATCATGGATGAATACATGGTATAATCCATTAAAAAGCTAAGTTAAAGAGAAATAAAACCTAAATAAAGTGTTGAGAAGAATCCTCTCAATATCAAAGACGTCCAAACGTATGTAACATAACATGTACGAGTCCTATTTATAGTGGACAGTGTTTGCCTTGTATGAAATAAAACTCGTGTCGTATAGGGCAGCAACTAGGGACTAGAGGTCATGACAGGAGCTGTGGAAAATAGTGGAGGTCGCGACACGAGATGTGGAAAGAAGGGGTGTAGGTCATGACACAAGCTTTGGAAGGGTGTATTGGAGGTCGAAATATGAGCTCAACGCGAGACCTCAATGGAATTTGCCTTCCACGCTTATTCTTTACCTTATGCCTTTTCTCTTTAATTCCATGCCTTATGGTATTGTTTTCACTTTATTTACAGATTGTATATCATAAATATATCCTCAAAATAAACTCACCAAGAATCCTACATTATCAAAAACCATGTGTTAGAGTTCAACACAACAAAACATCAAGAACGGTGAATTAGAAACACGAGCTAAGACTAGGCTCTCCCACGTTGATCTTTAGCTTATTGTTTCAAATCTTGGCTTAATCCGATTGAACTTTGCACATTATAAAAAAGTTGTTCCATATTAAAATACACAATTAAACCATTTGGAACTCATGAAAAACATTAGAATCCAACTAAATCAACTAGACAAGCACCTAGCTCAAGCTAGTAACACTAGCTTTCTCATTTGAACTCTAATTGACCAATTCAATTACAAACTCATTTTAAATGAACCATGAACATTGTAACCACACACCTAAATAATTAGATGATCAATTATATAATCATTCACTTATTAAGCACATGAATTTCCCTAAAACAATGATAAATATGCTAGGATACTAACACTAAAGTTCATAAATACACACAACATCAGTTGTACTTGTAACAAGGTTTTTTATTGTGCTCATTTATTATTGAGGTTAATTAAAATAGATTATTTTATAATAACTTTTTGGATTAAACAAGTAAGAGTTGTGATGAATGATAGTCAATGTGAAGGATGATGTATGACTAGTGATACTAGGAGTGAAAGGTATAAACGGAATGCCAATGGTAAATATTGACTACTAGTAAAGGATTATATACAACTAAGTCAACAAAATATAATTTTAATACTCGTAAGTAACAAAAGTCGTCTAAATTGTTATATAAGCTGTCATGATTTCTTTGTATGATTTTTATATGTTTACATGATCTAACCCTGGTCTATAAATGATAACCAGTACTTGTTATTTGTGCTAATACTACTCATGTTATACCCTTTATGAGTATAGCCTGGTTTTAGTATTTAGTTCGTGTTTCATCATTGATGTAGATAGTGATCTGTAGAAACTTCTAATCATCTCATTCCTATCGTGGAATCTGTGTCTTGTTTTGTATGTCCTTATATTAGAAGCTCTTGTACCTATTTAGACTAGGTCCTTGGGAAATTGCTTATTTTGTATTCTTGAGTTTTGTAAAAACCCATTGTATTAAGTAAAAGGTTTATTGTTTACTTGAGGACTTTCACAATATTTTAAATTGGGTGGTAAGGTTTCTCACATCTGGATGGATTAGATTAGGTGCCCTCACTATCCTATAATTTGGATAGTGATATCTCTTATGTGATCCCTCAAATTTTCAGGCATGAACCTCTCTAGAAAAGCCTTAGAAAATTGGATCAATGTCATAGGAGGCAAACCCAACGGCTTACAACTAGCAAGTGGTCTCCTCTACTTTTGGCTGCATCAGTCAACAAATAAATAGTATATACAACTCCGTGGGGATTAAAAGATTTGCGGTTATGCAACCTTTCCTAGCAGTCAAGCAAAAACTCATAGGCATCTTCTCCAATAACAACATTAAACTTGAGAGTAGAGTGAATATCTCAAATTTTTTTTGATCATCCAAAGTCATCACAAGACCCAAAGTAACAAGAGGAACAGTGAGTCGAATAGGTAATGAATGAACACATGGGGGTATCATATTAGATGATTATACCACTAAACTCAAAAAATCATGATTACAAAGCTACTCTAATGGAGGAGTATCTCTTGTAGTTTGAGAAATACTTGACACCCCCAGTGGAACACCTATCTAGGGAATTCAATTTAAATGACCAAATAGACGAATTAATAAATCCTATAACACTGGGGTGTCAACTAAAGTTTGGGGAACCTGAGTAGGCCCTGCATCTTCTGTCTAATAATCATCCTCAGTATAGTCAATCTCTAACTCGTGAGAGATTACCTAGTATGTCCTCTAGAAAGAGCATCCCCCCATGCTCGTCCTCTACCTCTAGCTCAACCACGACCCCTACCTCATCCCCAGCATAAGGTTCCAACAATGGGTGATAGCTCAATATCCTTGACATTTCTAGATCTAGTCCTTACCACTTGCGCAGAAGAATGAAATACAAGTTTAGAATATTTGGTTTGAATTACCCACATAATAAGGAATCAAATTAGAAAAGTGTTTCCTAAAGATATCATATAGCCTCTCGCAGATAGATGCAAATTTTTATGTATCAATTCTCGAGACTCTACTAGACATCCTGCTCTTTCACTTATGATATTGGTGAACCCAATGCTCTAATACGAATTTGTCATGATAAAAAATTTTAGGCCATGATGGCACCCAACCCCACGTTGGTAGGTAAGTCAAAAACCCACGATAGAAAAAAAATATGGAAAAGGTAGAAATAAAGTGATACGAGACTTCTCGAATGAAGTTATTACATAATAATCATAATCCAAAGTATCAATTTAAAATACAACTAAATCCCAAAATTTGGCATCATAAGTGCAACATCTATTACATAATTGAATCTAAAATACATAAGCATGTCTCTAACTATAAGTAAATAAAGACAATAAGGAATATGAAGAGGTATGAAAACTTTCCCAAATTCTGTAGCTCACCCGTACCTCAAATATCAACTCTAATAGCATAAAATAAGTTTCCACAAGTCACACTCAAACTATGATCTACACTGAAAGGGCATAGTAGAAGTAAGTATGGTCCACTTGTACTAAATAGGTATCAAGTAGAGAATAAAAATAAGTAAAACATACTATGAGCATCTCACCTACAAACAAAGAAACTCCCAAATGGTAGCTTAGACCATCTTTACCAATAGTTCTTAAGTATAAAGACAATAGAGAAAACTACACATAAAATATAACCAAGAAACATAACATAACACATAAGGAAAAATACAAAAATGTAATGAAATAATGATGTGATGATTATGAAAGTAAGCCATCCCATGGCTTTTTTATACACCTTTCGAGCCTGAAAACTTCAAGACAAGACCCATGGGGGGGTCACAACCCATATAATTTCTGGTATCTTAGTGTTGAACCCTTGGGGTTGCATCACACAGTGAGGGACTAAGTCCCACTATGTCAATCTCAGGTGTTAGAATAGTAAGACAACTATGAGATGCTAAAAATTAAAGGCAGTGTAAAAATGTAATAACATAAGATTTTTACGTGGAAACCCAACATGGGAAAACCCACGGCTTGCCCTCACAAGAACCAATGAATCCACTATAATATTCCTCCTGATTATAGTAAGATTTCATCTTACCTCTAGGCTTCTTTCGCTAGTAGTAACTCCACTACAAGCTCATCTAGGTAACTCTACCTAGAAATCTCAATGCACTAATTCACTCTAATCAGCAACAAGCTTAGGTAAATCTACCTAAGCATCTCTCTCATACGAAAAACACTACTCTAATAACAGAGTAGTTCAGTTACAATTCAACATTCACTTAAGAACAAGTTCAATTTAAGCATACATAAAGCTAAGAACTTGAGCAGTGATGAAATGGAGTTTTGTTGCCTCTCTTTTAACTCTTTAGAATGTGCAAAAACCATTTGATGAGGAGGCTTCTCTTTTATTTTATAGTTGAGTGATGATTAGGGATGGAATACTATTGGACCAGCTGTCCAAGTCAGTACAAAATAGCACCTTCAAGTTTGTTACATGTAAGACCTCGTAATGTCCTAGTCATTTCAGTCCTATTTAGCATGCTAAAAGAGGTTCCATACTTAGAAAATTTCTGCTAAATGTTGACACTTAGTCTCATTTTTTCCTCGATATTTCAATGGTATCATTAAGATCCTTATGGTATTAGATTGTCGATTTTTTATTTGATTCATGATCATGGATATTAATAGGTCATATTGGGTAAGTTTAAAAATTTTTGGACATTCTTAAAGTCATGTTTGGATGCCCAAAACAACACATCAATGGATCAGGCCATGACTCATTAGTAATCATGTCGACAGCATTGATGTAGTGTGTTGGTAATCGCATCGACTCAATCGATGTAGCGCACTAGACATCCCATCATAGGGCACAGATTTTGTATAAAGTTATGGATTTGTGGGGGTAATTAAGTTATTTTCTTCCCACATTAAACCCCCATAACACGAAATTCAGCCCCTCAATAGGGAAAATACACTCACTCATTCACAAAATCCTCTGAAGAAATAAACCCTAGTTCATCAAGCTCAAGATTAAGTTTCAATAAATCCTCAACAATTTCAATGGAATAAACAATCAAGATATGTTAGGTGTACATCCCTGGGTTTCCTTCCACCCTTGGAGTTCAAGTAACCTTTTTAAAAACTTAAATTATGATTCCTATGTTATGATTGAATTATGCTTATGTTTGTGTTGTTGTATGGATTTCAAGTTAAGATCTTTTATGAGTTCCATGAAATTATGTTAGCCTGTGTGTTGAATTATGAATCTCCAATGTCAAAACCCTTAAATTTGCAAGTTACATGATGAAGTTATAATGCCTTATATGTTTATTCTTCATGTATCAAAATCATGCTCTCCAAGTGTTTGATGGAATGTCCATGTGAATTGAATAGTGTAATCATGATATGTTATCATGTGTTCTCATTCATGTACAAGTTTATGACCTCCAAGTGTTTGGAAAAATGTTTCAGTAAATGAATTATGAATAATTGACTATTTCTATAATTTTGAGAGTTGTTATGTTTATCAATTATGCTATCGAGTTCTAAGGGTATTTACTACCTAAAATTTAGTTGTTTACTTAGTTGCAGTAGTTATAGAATAATCCCAATAAAGGTCAAGAACAATTGTACTCAATCAGTTAACAAAACTTAGAGAACTCAGTCCATTTCAGTCAGTCAACATGATCAGTGTCAGTTCAGGCAAACCTAGTATAGTCTAGTGAATAGTTCAATGTCGATTTAGTTAGGAGTAGGATTCAACACCGAGTAAACCCAGGGATAGAATCATTCCTTCCAGTAGAGGGTTTGACCCTTAGTATCATTCCCTGCATTACAAAACTATGTAGCCAACATAGGGTAAGTCGACCCCCTGCCTGACTAGGGTTGACATAATCATATATATATTTCATGAGTCTTCCTGCCAGATTAGGGTTGACACAACATTGTTAGTATCCTGTAGCAATATGCTAACAACCTTCCAACTAAGATCACAGGTTGGACCCCAAATTAGTCAATATCGAGGTATGTCAGTTAGATGAACAATCCCACAGTTACAGTTTTAGTCTTAGTGTTTCGTAAAGAACTCAGTTAGTTCTATAGAATTATGGCTATCAGTTATCAGTTAATCAGCCATCAGAATTTAGTACTCAGTTTTTGTATAACTTCAGATACATGATGTATATTTACATGCACATTATTGCATGTTCAGTATGTTCTGTAGTTATAGTTTTGCATGTACACTCATTCAGTTACTTTATGATGTTCATTCAGTCAAATATCATCTCATACATATGAACCCATGTATATCAGCCTCGCCTTACTTAGCATACTAGTATATTCCATGTACTGATGCATACTCTCTTTTGCACTATGATGTCTCATATCACAGGTTCAGACGCACTGGTTCCTGATCATACTTAATAGATCAGGATATCAGTGGCAGATTGAATAGTTAGTCCTCATCCATTGAGGATATTATTTCTTTTAGTATTTTAGCAGATTTAGTATATTGAGTAGTCAGAGTTGGTTAGGGACTTATCCGATCAACTCCATATTCAGATAGTTAGAGGCTTTCGAACTAGATTACTTCAGACAGATATTCAGTATGTTTAGTATTATTATCAATATTCAGTATTTATTTTTAGTTTATGAACCTTATGGCATTTTTAGCGTAACTTCCACATATATTTTTAGTATTATTATTTAGTGCTCACAGCAGGTACCAATCATGGGTTAGTTTGTGACCCTTTGGGGTCGTAAGCACCGTGTGACGTATACGGTGTAGACTCAGGGCATTACAAATTTTGTATAAGAGCCTAATATCCTTAAGAGTCCTTGGGTGTCTAAAATTCATGTAAAGTAGAGTCTTGTGCATGGGTGTGTAGCGCGCCACACTTATGGGCAAGAGGCTACGGGGCATTTTTATGAAAAAATTCCTCCTTTTTAGAGTTCATGTTGAGTGAAACAGCATGAGCTCTGTTTAAAAATCTCTTCCTAACTCATCCATCCTTCCATGTACATAAAATGCCTTCCATAAAGAATAATGAAAGAAGAAATGGGAATCAACCTGCAGTTTTGCCTGTCCAGGAAGATTCCCTGAATGAGCATGTCTCTTACGCTGAATTCAGAGTTATTTTTACTATCTTAGCTTATTTAGTAGTTTCTTAAAGCAATATGTTTGTTGTTATCATATCTAGGATTTTGATTCATTCTTAACAAAGTAAGGAGGGAAAGCGTAGGAAGAAAGAGAGAAAGAATAATAGGGCCAGAACAAGTAGTTTTAAGCCAAGTCCAAGGGGTAGTAACCGCTCCCTATTCCATCATATATTCTCATACCTATCTCTGCCTTCATTCAGTGTGCCCGTGCCTAAGTTTAAGAATAATAGTCAAGATAGAGAAGTTTAAGAATAATAGTCAAGATAGAGCACCAGGCTCTAAGTCACATGGTAGTGGGAAGGGTGTTCGTACTAATCCACTTTACGAAGAATATGGTAAGAATCATAAAAGTATGTGTCAAGATGGCAGTGATGTATATTTTGAATATGGTAAGCTAGGACACGGGATGCGGGAGTGTAGACTAATGGCATAGAGGGGAAAAGATTTACACCAATAGGGTCAATCTAACTGTCCTCCAGTCCTATTCGGTTACCCGACTCAGTAGGGTGCCACTTCCAACACAACCAGTGGCCAGCTTCATAATAGGTTATATATAATTTAGTCCCGCTAGGATAAAAAAAGTTCCCCCAACACAGTTACAAGTATGTTATAGGCCTTTAATATTGTTATGTATGTTTCACTAGATCCAGAGCTTCACTTTCTCTTGTAACCCCCTCCATATAACTGTCAACTTTAGTGTTAGCCTGAAACTTTAGCAGGTCCATTCTCAGTGTCTACCTCAGTGAGTAAACCTATCATAGCTAGGCGGTTACATAGAAATTACTCGATTATAGTATCTTGGTGACCCAATTCAGTTGATTTTAGAAGTAGAGCCATTCAGTGTCAGTATCTTGATGAACTAGTAATTAAATAAAGGGGTAGTACCTCCTCAGCACTTATGAGTCATATATGTTTCCAGATTCTTTCTCAGAATCCTATGATAGAATATGATCTAGAATTTGAAGCACAAAACCAGGAGTTTGGAAATAGTAGTAGAGTTAGGATGGTGTTATCTAAAGTTGAGCAAATAATGTATTTCATAGGACTAGCCATGTGAAAGGTGAATTAATAGACTTGAAGTAGTGTATGCAAGAATGTAAGAGTGTTAATTCGAAACATGTGTTGTAGATGTGATATTTATAACCTATAATGAAAGCAATATAGTTAATTAAGAATTGGGGATATTCATGTTATGTATTAGAATCTAAGTTTGAATATTTGAAGGTTGAGCTAATAGAAAGAGGAGTTGAAAATTCTAAGTTAGTCAATATTAAGTTGTTACATGACGATTGATTGGTCTATAGAGGGCTAAGAGTTGTGTCTCAAAAGAAATCACTAGCAAGAAGTTTTTCATTATCGGGCATAGTCATTTAGGGTGAGTTTACAATTTATGTGAATTATTATGCCCCAAATTCTAGAGTAAAATGGTGACAGGACAGTTTAAAGTTGTTGGTTAAGTGGTCCACAGAATTAAGATGATAGCTTTAGTCTAAGGGAAGATGATAGAACAAAAAAAATACGATGCTTCTAGACTTAGTTTGGGTTGTGTTTTGATACAGATAGGTATGGTCCTAGCCTATGCCTCTAGACAACTTAAGCCTATAGAAAAGAATTATCACTCACGATATTGAATTACCTGTCGTTATGTTTGCTTTGAAAAACTGGACGCACTATTGTTACAGGGTGTATGTTGATATACTTATGGACCATAAAAGTTTGCAGTATGTGTTTATGCAGAGAGATTTAAATAACCGTCAGAGAAGGTGGTTAGAATTGTTGAAAGTTTATGACATGAGTGTTTTGTATCATCCAGGCAAGGCCAATTTTGTGGAAGATGCCCTTAGTAGACTATCTATGGGTAGTGTTGCTCATGTAAAGGGTGATAAAAGGACCTAGTTTGAGAAGTTCATCAATTGGATAGATTGGGAATCCATTTATTTGTTTTGGATGAGGGTAATATTTAGGTCCAGAGTAGTGCAAAATCATCTCTAGTTTTTGAGGTAAAGGAGAAATGATATAAGGATCCCGTACTAGTTAAGTTAAAGGAGTTGATCAGAGATCAGAAAGTAGAGGTTTTCTCCCAAGGGGAAAATGGTGTATTGAGATACTAGAGTAGGTAATGTGTGTCGTGCATTGATTATTTGAGACAACGGATTATGGCAGAAGTGCATGGTACACATTACTCCATTCACCCTGGTGCAACTAAGATGTATCGAGATTTACGAAAAATTTATTAATGGAGTGGTATGAAGAAAAATATTGCGGAGCTTGTAGCTATGTGTTCTGTTTGTCAATAGGTTAAGGTGGAGCACCAAAGGCCTGGTAGCACTTGCAAGAGTTTAGTATTCCCACTTGGAAGTGGGAAGAGGTGAACATGAATTTTGTAACCAAGTTACCCCGTTCGAGCCGTCAGTATAATTTAATATAAGTTATTATAGGCAGGTTGACCAAATCAGCCCATTTCCCACCAGTTCAAACATCCAACTCAACTGAAGATTATGCTAAGCTGTATATTAGAGAGTCGGTTAGATTGTATGGAATTCCTTAATCTATAATTTTAAATAGAGGTACTGAGTTTACCTCTCACTTTTGGAAAGCCTTTCAGAAGGGTCTTGGAACCCAAGTTCATGTTAGTTTAGCTTTTTATCCTCAGATAGATGGTCAAGCAGAAAGGACCATTCAGACCCTAGAAGATATATTGAGGGCAAGTTTTCTTGATTTCAAGTATAGTTGGGATGAGCATTTCCTGTTGATCGAGTTTGCCTATAATAACAGTTACTATGCTAGCATTCAGATAGACCCATTTAAGGCACTTTATAAGAGGAGATGTACGTCACCTATCGATTGGATTAAAGTGGGTGATGCTGCATTGATAGGTCCAGATATGATGTTAGAAGCTATGGAAAAAGTACAGTTGATTCGAGAAAGGTTGAGAACAACTCAGAGCTGTCAGAAATCTTATGCGGATGTGAGGAGAAGAGATCTTGAGCTTGAAGTTGATGACTTAGTTTATTTGAAGGTTTTGCCCATGAAAGGGGTGAAATGATTTGGCAAAAATGGGAAGCTTAGTCCCTGCTATGTTGGCCCATACAGGATATTGAGCCATGTTGGGAAGGTGGCATATGAGCTTGAGTTACCTGCAGACTTGTCATCCATCCACTTTGTGTTTAATGTGTCTTTGTTAAGGAAGTGTATTGGTGATCTACCTGTTGTAGTACCCTTAGAAAGCACAGATATTCATGATAGCCTCTCTTATGAAGAGATTCCAATTGATATCGTCGATCGCCAGATTCGTAGACTCAGGAACAAAAAAGTTTCCTTAGTTGAAGTCCTTTGCGGAATCAATCCGTTGAGATAGCCACTTGGAAAACAGCACCAGGTATGCAGACCAAGTACCCTTATTTTTTTCACTGCAATTCAGATTCAGTTTAAGGTAATAAATTTCCATAGATCATCTCTTTTTCATTCTAAGTTTCAGCTTTACATAGTCATTCACTCTATAACTCTTGCATTTGCAATCAGTTTAGTCATGCTTAAGTTGTGTATGTCAGTTATAGTCTCAGTTCCTAAGTAACCTCAGCTTAATTAGTCTCATTCGAGGATGAAAGTTCCCAAGGGGGAGATATTGTAATACCCTAAACATTTCTAGCTTAGTTTAGCCTTTAGTGCATGCTTATATCACTTAGAACCTGGAAAAAAGCTGAGAGTTGAGGGACTTGGTCATTTTTTACTCCCTTTCAGTTTTAACAAATTTTAGGTTGACCTGCCGGGCTTTGAGGTGATGATTTTGAGTTGAATTATATTCAGGGGTGTAAATAGAAAATCTCGAAAATGTTTCAGAATTTTTGAATGAGGGTTAGATGTTATTTGTAATTGCACGGCAGAAGCTCACCGTGATTAGGCTCTGTCATTGTGAGTATAGCGGTGGGGAGGCTACCACATCGTGGTGGAGAACAATTCGGCATTGTTCAAGGATCCAGAGGTTTACCGTGATTTCACCTCATCATGGTGATGCCCAAATCAGCAATGGCCCTTTTTCAGTGAGTCACCATAATTCTATTGCGTCATGGTGGGTATCGTGATGACCCATTCACCACGTCGCAGTGAAGCCTCAATCAGCAACCCAGTTATGGATTTTAAATCCCAATGGTAGTTTAGTGTTTTTCCCACATCCCCAAATCATGAAAACAGATAATTAAGTGTATTATTGAGCAAAATATGCTCATTATTCATCAAATCGTTCTCAAAGAAAATCCTAGGCTTCAATATTCAACTTCAAGAATCCCTAAATTCCACCATTCTTTTTCCAAGATAGTTCAAAATTCAAGGTTCCCAATTCAAGAATTTCAAGAATCAATCCTTAAGTGAATAAATAGGAACTCAAAATCAAGCTTCTTCATCTAGTTCATCAATTAAGGTATGTGGGGTTTATGAACAAGGGTAATCCTTTCGCCCTTGTGCCCAAAAGTTGCTTTAATTATGTTTTTATATGAATTTATGTAAATATACATGACTTTCAATTTAGGGTCTATACCCAATGATTATTATTTTAAGATTATTATATTACAAGGGATTTGAATGATGATTTGTATCTCTAATTTTACATGTCCTTATGTTTGACTTGTTTTATATTTAATGAGAATTGAATTTCATTATTATCATTAGAATTGTGCAAAACCCCATGATGTTGGCTATTTACTATGATTCATGATGATTTGCCTTGAGATTGAAATATGAATTATTAAACCCTATCTTTGATGTTGATAATCCAAGAAAATTTGTTTTTTATCAACCCATAACATGTTTATGATCAGTTTTGAGTAAATATTTGATCTTTTGATCCTTAGCTAAAGATATGGAATCCACCTATAGCTCAAATTTCAGTTTTAAACTATCAGATGCGTAATTAGCTTTTAGTATGAATCATTATGTCATTTAAAGAGGATTTACTACAGAATAAGCATAAAGATTAAAGGGAGTAGTATTTAGCACCAGCGGGAAGTGTGGGTTTACCGCATCCTACTTTCCTAGAACTACGAGCCAGCATAGGTATAGTTAGTTCCATTTCTATGTGGATGAAAGTTAGAGATGTGATCACTTAGCTCAGGTTATACTCCCTGGCAAGAGTATGAAACCTATCTCCAACATGAGGTTTTCCCCTTAGGGGAATTAGACGTTGGATACTATGATAGCCACATAGTGTATGTCAGTTAGAAGAACCTCTCTACAGAAAAGAGTAATCCTTGCAGAACATCTTTTTACAAGAATTTCCTACTAGTGAAGAATAATAGAAAAGTTTCAAGATAGAATACAAGAACATCTTTTAGAACTAAGCATGATGGCTCACAATATTTATACAATATGCTTTTCTTATTTATGATTGATGATTTTTCAGCTTTCAGTTGTTCTAGCCAATGTGAGTCATTACATCTAGCATTCATTCCTTTATGGTTTTTGATAAGCATTGATATATTGTTTTACCTATGCATTCACCCCTACATGCTCTGTATATTCTAAAAGTACTGATCTACATATACGTCTATGTGCTATATTGTTTAATAATATAGGTTTAGGTGCTCTGTCTTAGCAGCGTGAGTGATTTCAGGCATCTCTATCTATATCATGACAATTGGTGAGTCCTCATTGTTCGAGGGCTCTTTTATATAGATTTCCAGCTCCCTTATATTTGAATAGACATTTTCAGTTTAGCTCGAGTCAGTTGAGGCTCTGTCCCAATGGCTCTCTAGTTATTAGTAGTAGAGGCTTGTTAGACTGCTAGCAATAATTCAGACATTATGTTCAGTTGATTTCAGCTCTGTTCAGATAATTCTATATTTCAGTATTCTTACTCGTTAGATTGCTTTGATATAAGTTCCAGACTTAGTAGAAGGATTACAGGGCTAGCTTGAGACTACTCATAGTCTTGAGCACCGTGTGATATCTCAAGACCCATTTTTGGGGCATTATATACTTGGTATCAGAACCTAAGGTTCAGAGAATCCTTAGGAGTTAGGTAAGTTGCGTTATGTAGAATCTTGATCGTGGGTGTAAAGCGCACAATATTTATAAGAAAGAGTCTACGAGATGCTTTAGGAAACCATCTCTTTTCTTTAATAATCTATCATGTTTACAACTATCTCTATCTGCTTTTAACTTGTACTCTTTCATGATAGAATATGCCTCCTCACAGAGATAATACCTGCAGAAATAATAACCAGCCATCCCAGCCTATCAATTCTCTGAATGAGAATGTGTCTCATGCCAAATTTTGGGATGCCTTTCAGGCATTGTCCCAAGTCATGACTGAAAACATTCAGGCTAACCATCAGGCTGCAGTCCCATATTAGCAAGAGGGTGATTTATCTACATCCAGACTTTGTGACTTCATGAAGATAAATTTGCCTGAGTTATTTAGGTCAAAGGTAGGTGAGAACCCACAGTTGTATCTTGATGTGTTGAAAAAGATCACCTAAGTTATGCATGTTATTGAAGAGGAGAGTATAGAATTGTCTTCTTATAGGCTGAAGGATATCGCTTATGATTGGGTTATTATGTGGATGAAAGGTAGGGGTAAGAATACAGCTCTCATGAGTTGGCAGGTCTTTTAAGATGTGATTCTATATAGGTTCTTTCCACATGAGTTGCGGAAAGTAAAGATTGAGAAGTTCATAAACCTGAGGCAGGGCTCAATAACAGTGAAAAAGTACTGCCTTAAATTCAAACAGTTGTCCAAGTATGCTCCTGAGTTGATAGCTAACACTAGATCTAGTATAAGTAAGTTTGTTATCGGAGTGTCTGGATTAATAGTCAAGGAGTGTAGGACTGCAATGCTTATTGGATATATGGATCTTGCTAGATTGATGACTCATACCCAACAGATTGAGGCAAAAAAGTTGAAGGGAAGAGATAGAGGAAATAAGAAGGCTCGAACTGGACAGTCTTAGTATGGTCAGTCAAGATTTGTAGGGGGAAATCATTAGTTGTTTCAGAGCTGCCCGCCTTTACCGACTCCATCTTCAGCCAGTACTTCTACGCCTAAAACCAAGCAGGAGTAATAAGGTAAGACTTTTATATCCAAATCTTAGAATAGTGTGGTTGGAAGGACCAATTATCCTACATTTGCTAGATGTGGTAAGAATCACCTTGAGGAGTGTTTGTTAGGACAAAAACGTTGTTTTGGATGTGGATAGTTGGGTCACCAAAATCAAATAGTGTCCATATGCTAAGCAAGGAGTAGAGATGTTCGTCCCCAGACTCAGGCTACTAGTGCACCAGCTCCCATACACCGCCCAGCCCTTCCTCAAGGCGCATCATTTAGTACCGATAGCAGTCAGTGCTAGAATCAGTTATATGCTTTACCATCCCGCCAGGAGCAGGAGAGTTCACTAGATGTTGTTACTGGTATACTTTGTGTCTTTCATTTTGATGTTTATGTGCTTCTAGACCCTGGGTCAAATCTCTCTTATATGACTCTATTAGTTGCGATAAATTTTGGAATAGAACCTGAAAAGCTTTCTAAGACCTTCTCCATTTCTACCCTAGTAGGTGAGTCAATTGTTGCCAAACGGATCTATAGAAAGTGTTCTATCATTGTCCTTCATAAGATCATGTCAGTAGATTTGATAGAATTAGGCATGGTTGACTTTGATCTTATACTTAGTATTGGTTGGCTCCATTTCTATTATACATCTATAGATTGTCGCACCCGAGTGGTGAAGTTTTAATTTCTTGATGAGCCAGTCTTTGAGTGGGAAGGTAATTTAGTATTGCCCAAGAGTCATTTCATATCCTATCTTAAGGCCAGAATGTTGATATCAAAAGGGTGCATCTATCATTTAGTTTAAGTCAAAGACACTAAGTTTGAGGCTCCAACTATTCAGTCAGTCTGTGTAGTAAATGAGTTTTTGAAAGTCTTTCCTGAAGATTTGCCAGGGGTACCTCCCGATAGGAAAATAGAATTTGGAATTGATCTTCTTTCTGATACTCATCCTATCTCTATTACTTCATATCATATCGCTTTTACTGAGCTTAAATAGTTGAAAGAGCAACTCAAAGACCCAGTGTTTCTCCATGGGGTGTTCCCGTCTTATTTGTGCATAAGAAAGATAGTTCTCTCTATGGGGCACTTCCGTCCTATTCATAAGGCCCAGTGTTTCTCCATGGGGTGCTTCCATCCTATTCGTGTGTAAGAAAGATGGTTCTCTGCAAATGTGCATTGACTATAGTCAGCTGAATAAGGTCACAATTAAAAGTAGATATCTTCTCCCCAGAATCGATGACTTATTTGATCAACTCCAAGGTGAGATTTATTTCTCCAAGATATACCTTAGATCCGGCCATCATCATCTTAGAGTAAGGGAATATGATATTCCCAAGATAGCTTTTAGAACCCGTTATAGTCATTTTGAATTCCTAGTCATGGCTTTTGGACTAACAAAAGCCATAATAGCCTTCATAGACTTGATGAATCGAGTGTCAAACAGTACCTAGACATGTTTGTCATAGTCTTTATCAATGATATCATTGACTATTCCCGTAGTGAGGGTGACCATGCGGACCATCTTAGGATCATGTCGCAAACCCTTAGAGATCACCAGTTGTTTGCAAAATTCAACAAGTGTGAATTTTGGCTAAGGTCAATACCTTTTCTCAGTCATATTATTTCTGGTGACGGTATTAGAGTCAATCCCCACAAGATCGAAGCAGTGAGAAATTTTCCTAGACTTATATTTCCGTTAGACATCAGAAGTTTCTTGGGTTTTGCTGGCTATTATAGATGGTTTATTGAGGGTTTTTCATCTATTGCATCTCCCATGACCAGATTAACTCATAAGAAAGTTAAGTTTTAATTGTCAAATTTTTCTGAGAAGAGTTTTTAGGAGTTGAAGGCTCGACTCACTTCAAACACAGTCCTAGCATTACCTGATAGTACAAATGGATTCGTTGTTAATTGTGATTATTCTAGAGTTGGTTTGGGTTGTGTTTTGATGTAGATAGGTAAGGTCATATCCTATGCTTCTAGACAGCGTAAGCCTCTCAAAAAGAATTATCCTACTCACGATCTTGAATTAGCTGTTGTTGTGTTTGCTTTACAAAATTGGAGGCACTATCTTTATGGGGTGCATGTTGATGTGTTTACGAACCACAAAAATTTGCAGTATTTGTTTACCCAGAGAAAGTTAAATCTCTGTCATATAAGGTGGTTAGAATTATTGAAAGATTATGACATGAGTGTTTTGTATCATCCAGGTAAGGCTAATGTTATGGCAGATGCCCTTAGTAAATTGTCTATGGGTAGTGTTACTTATGTAGAGGGTGATAAGAAGGACCTAGTTTGATAAGTTCATCAATTGGCTAGATTGGGTGTTCGTTTAGTCGTTTCGACTGAGGGTAATGTTTAGGTCCAGAGTAGTGAAGAATCTTCTCTAGTTTCTGAGGTAAAAAGAAAATAAGATAAAGATCCCATCCTAGTTAAGTTAAAGGAGTTGGTTAGAGATCAGAAGGTAGAGGTTTTCTCCCAAGGGGGAAATGGTGTTTTGAGATACCAGAGTAGATTATGTATGTCTTGTGTTGATGATTTGAGACAGCGGATTATGGATGAAGTGCATGGTGCATATTACTCCATTCACCCTGGTGCTACTAAGATGTATCGAGATTATTGGGAAATCTATTGGTGGAGTGGTATGAAGAAAGATATTATGGAGTTTGTAGCTAAGTGTTCTGTTTGTCAACGGGTTAAGATGGAGCACCAAAGGCCTGGTAGCACCCTGCAAGAGTTCAGTAGTCTAACTTGGAAGTGGGAAGAGGTGAACATGGATTTTATAACTGGGTTACCCCTGTTCGTATGGATTTTGTAACTGGGTTACCCCTGTTTGTGCCATCAACACGATTCAATATGGGTTATTCTAGACAAGTTGACCAAATCAGCCCATTTTTTGCTAGTTCATACATCCTATTAAGCTGAAGATTATGCTAAGTTATATATTAGAGAGTTGGTTTGATTGTATGGAGTTCCTTCGTCTATTATTTCAGATAAGGATACTCAATTTACCTCTCACTTTTGGAAAGACTTTTAGAAGGGTCTTGAAACCCAAGTTCATCTTAGTTCAGCTTTTCATCCTCAGACAGATGGACAGGTAGAGAAGACCATTCAGACCCTAGAAGATATGATGAGGGCATGTGTTCTTGATTTCAAGGGTATTTGGGATGAGCATTTGTCATTGATCTAGTTTGCCTACAATAACAGTCACCATGATAGCATTCAAATGGCCCCATTTGAGGCTCTTTATGGAAGGAGATGTAGGTCATCTATCAGTTGGTTCAAAGTGGGTGAGGCCGCATTGATAGGGCAAGATGTGGTATTAGAAGCTACGGAGAAAGCACAGTTGGTTTGTAAAAGGTTAAGAATGGCTCAGAGCCGTCAGAAATCTTATGTAGATGTAAGGAGAAGAGATCTTGAGTTTGAAGTTGATGACTTAGTTTATTTGAAGGTTTCACCCATGAATGTGGTGAAAAGATTTGGCAAAAAGAGGAAGCTTAGTCCCTACTATGTTGGCCCCTATAGAATTTTGAGTCGTGTTAGGAAGGTGGCATATGAGCTTGAGTTGCCTGCATACTTTTCATCCGTCCTCCTTGTGTTCAATGTATCCTTGTTAAAGAAGTGTATTGGTGATCCAGCAATTGTAGTACCCTTATAAAGCATAGATATTTATGATAGCCTCTCTTATGAAGAGATTCCAGTTAAGATCCTCGATCGCCAGATTCATAGACTCAGGAACAAAGAAGTTCCCTAGGTTAAAGTCTTTTGGCAGAATCAATCTGTTGAGGGAACCACTTGGGAAGCAGAACCAGATATGCGGACCAAGTACCCTTATCTTTTTACCGCAAATTCAGATTCAATTCAAGGTAACAAATTTCCTCAGATCATCTCTTTTTCATTCCAATTTTTAGCTTTATATAGTCATTCACTCTATAACTCTTGCATTTGCAATTAGTTTAGTCATGCTTTAGTTGTGCATGCCAGTTATAGTCTCAGTTCCTTAGTAACCTCAGCTTAATTAGTCTCATTTAAGGATGAATATTCCCAAGGGGGATATATTGTAATACCCCGAACATTCCTAGCTCAGTTCAGCCCTTAGAGTATGCCTATATTGCGTAAAACCTGGAAATAAAGCTGAGAGTTGAGTGACTTAGTCATTTTTTACTCTTTTTAAGTTTTGAGAAATTTTAGGTTGACCTTCCAATATTCGAGATGATTATTTTGGGTTGAATTATATTCAGGGGTGTAAATAGTATGCCTCGGGTAAGTTTTGGAATTTTTAGAAGAAGGTTAGATTATATTTAGAATTGCAAGGAAGCAGCTCAGCGTGATTAGGCCGCGTCGCAGTGAGCATAGCAGTAGGAAGGATACCGCATCGTGGTGGATGGCAATTCATTATTTTTCAAGGATTCAGAGGGTCACCGCAATTGCACCGCATCGTGGTGATGCCTAAATCAGCAATAGACCTTTTCCAGTGGGTCGTCGTGATTCCATAGCATCGCGGTGGGTATCGAGATGTCCCACTCAAAGCATCGCAGTGAAGCCTCAATGTACAATCCAGTTACAGATTTTAAATCCCAAGGGCAGTTTAATCTTTTGCCCACATCCCTAAAATGTGAAAACAGATGATTAAGTGTATTATTGAGCAAAACATGCTCATTATTCATCAAATCATTCTCAAAGAAAACCCTAGGCTTTAATACTCAACTTCAAGAATCCCCAAATTCCACCATTCTTTTTCCAAGATAGTTCAAAATTTAAAGTTCCCAATTCAAGAATTTCAAGAATCAATCCTCAAGTGCACCAATAGGAACTCAAAATCTAGCTCTTCATTTAGTTCATCAATTAAGGTATGTGGGGTTTATGAACAAGGCTAATCCTTTCACCCTTGTGCCCAAAAGTTTATTGAAGTATGTTTTTTCATTAATTTACATAAATATACATGAATTTCAATTTAGGGTTCATACCGAATGATTATTATTTGAAGATTATGCTATTACAAGGGATTTGAATAATGATTTGTATCTTTATTTTTACATGTCCTTATGCTTGACTTGTTTTATATTTAATGAGAATTGAATTTCATTATTATGACTAGAATTGTGCAAAACCTTGTGATGTTGGCTATTTACTATGATTCATGATGATTTTCCTTGAGATTGAAATATTAATTATTAAGCCCTAGCTTTGATGTTGATATTCTAAGAAATTTTGTTTTTTAGCAACCCATGACATGTTTATGATCAGTTTTGGGTAAAGATTTGATCTTTTTATCCTTCACTTAAGATATGGAATCCACCTATAGCTCAAATTTCAATTTTAAACTATCAGGTGCACAATTAGCTTTCAGTATGAATCATTATGTCATTTAAAGTGGATTTCCTATAGAATAAGCGCAAAGATTAAAGGGATTAGTGTTTAGCACCAAGAGCAAAGTGTGGATTTAGCGCATCCTACTTTCCTAGAACTATGAGCCAACATAAGTACAATTAGTTCCATTTCTATAAGGATGACATTTACAGATGAGATCACTTAGCTAAGGTTATACTCCCTGGAAAGAGTATGACACCTCTCCCCAACGTGAGGTATCCTCTTAGGGGAATTAGACGTTGGACACTATGATAGCTCACATAGTGTATGTCGGTTGGAAGAACCTCCCTATAGAAAAGAGTAATCCTTGCAGAACAGCTTTTTACAAGAATTTTCTACTATTGAAGAATAATATAAAAGTTTCAAGATAGAATACAAGTACAGCTTTTAAAATTAAGCGTGATGGCTCACAATATTTATACAGTATGCTTTTCTTATTTATGATTGATGATTTTTTAGCTTTTATTTGTTCGACAATGTGAGTCATTACATCTAGCATACATTCCTTTATGGTTTTTAAAAACCATTGATATATTGTTTTACCTATGCATTCACCCCCATATGCTTAGTACATTCTCAAAGTACTGATCCACATATACGTCTATGTGCTACATTGTTTAATCATGTAGGTTCAGGTGCTCAGTCTCAGTAGTATGAGTGATTTCAGGCATATCTATCTACATCCCGACACTTGGTGAGTCCTTATGGTTTGAGGGCCCCTTTATTCAAATTTCCAGCTCCCGTAGTAGTTGATTTGTCATTTTCAGTTTAGCTTGAGTCAGTTGGGGTCTGTCCCAACGGCTCTCTAGTTCTTAGTAGTAGAGGCTTGTCGAACTGCTAGCAATACTTCAGACATTATTTTAAGTTGATTTCAGCTCAATTTAGATAATTTTGTATTTTAGAAATCTTACTCATTTAAATTGCTTTGATATGAATTCCAGAGTTAGTGAAAGGTTTACATGGCTATCTTTGGACTACTCGTAGTCTTGAGCACTATGTGACATCTCGAGACCTATTTTTGGGGTATTACATCAGTCCAGTTCAGTCAGTTAATATGATCAATGGCATTTCAGTCAAGCATAGTACAGTCTAGTGATCAATTTAGTATTGATTTAGTTGGGAGTAGGATTCAGCATCGAGCGAACCCAGGGATGGGGGCATTCCTTCCAGCAGAGGGTTTGAACCTTAGTAGCAGTCCCTACATTACAAAACTACGTAGCCAGCATTGGGTAAGTCATTCTTCTGCCAGACTAGGTTTGACGTAATCATATATATATTTCATGAGTCTTCCTGCCAGATTAGGGTTGACATAGCATTGTTAGTATCCCATGGGAAGGTGATAATAACCTTCCAATAGGGGTCACAGGTTTGACCCCAAATTAGTCTATATCAGGGTATGTCAGTTAGATGAACATTCCCACAGCTATAGTTTCAATCTTAGTATTCAGTAAAGAACTCAGCCAGTTCTATAGAACCATGGCTATCAATTATCAGTTACTCAACCATCAAAATTCAGTGCTCAATTTCAGTATAATCTCATATACATGATGTATATCCACATGCACAATATTGCATGGTCAGTATGTTCAGTAGTTACAATTTTTCATGTACACTCATCCAGTTACTTCATGATGTTCATTCATCCAGTTATCATCTCATACATATGAACCCGTGTATATCTGCCTTACCTAACTTAGCATTCCAATACATTCCATGTACTGATGCATACTCTCTTTTGTGCTATGATGTCTTATATCATAGTTCAAACACACGAGTTCCTGATCATACTTAGCAACTCAGGATATCAGCGGCAAATTCAGTAGTAAGTCCTCATCCATAGAGGATATTATTTTATTTCAGTATTTAAGCAGATTTAGTATGCTCAGTAGTTGGAGTTAATTAGGGACATGTCCCATCAACTCCACATTTAGACAGTTAGAGGCTTTCGAACTAGATTACTTCAGACAAATGTTCAGTATTTTCAGTATCATTATTAGTATTCAATATTTATTTTTAGTTTATGAACCTTATGGTAATTTTAGCCTAACTTTTGAATATATTTTTAGTATTATTATTCAGTGCTCACAACAGGTGCCAGTCATGGGTTAGCTTGTGACCCTTTGGGGTCGTAAGCACTGTATGACGTCCAGGGTCGTAAGTACCAACGAATCCACTATAATCTTTTTCCTAATTATAGTAATATTTCAGCCTACCTCTAGGATCCTTTCGCTCATAGTAACTCTACTACATGCTCAGCTTGATAACTCTACCATGGTGTAATGACCCAAGACTACCCCCTAGTCGTCACACAGTGCTTGGAACCACAAGTGATCCCAAGCTAACCTCTGAACTGGCATACTGTTAAGCAACTAAATTATAACATAATAAATAGCTATTCTATTGTGAGGAAACATAATCATACTAAAAAAATCTAAAATAAATACAATACTGATAAAGGTTTACAATCTAATTAATCTAAAGGATAAAATTGAAATTACATGACTGACTCTGACTGATATCTATGAAGCCTCTGCTATACTGACTATAGATAGCTAGGACATGCCTCCAAATACCTCTAATCAATACACATAAAAATAAATGAACTAAAACTGTCTGGAGTTCCTGAAGTAAGAGAACTCATCACCTGTTGGCTGGAACCTATAACTATCTGATCATGATGTGTAGGCTACAACTGATACCTATATTATGAGACAATGTATCACATAGACATATATGTAGATCAGTACTTCTAGAATGTACTGAGTATGCAAGGGTGAATGTAATAAGTAAAATTTATATCATACATAATCACAAAACATGCATGCTAAGTGTATGTAGACTCACCAATAGGCTGGAATAAACTAAAAACTAAAATATCTTAATGCATGAGTGAAAAAGATTCTCTGATAAGATGTGAATCTCTACACTTAGTTTCTATAAACTTGCTTTAATGGTATAAGTACAAATGAAGCTGGAATATGATAAAACATGGATATTGTATGAATACTAGGTCTGAAACTACGTGATAGAGACTAACATAAACTAAGGATCTGAATATACAATCACACTGAGCACGAATGCATAAACATACTAACTTATCTGATTAACTGAATGTCTAATAGCTTAATACTAGGCATGAAAGACTGAACTATACTTAGACTGAATAACGAGACTGAAACTATAGAGTATTATGCATATGAGATAAGAACTGATTGAGTAAGATAAGATAACTGAGCATGAATTTATGAAAACTGTATTATTTGAGAAAGATAGACCAAGCGTATAACATGATTCTTAAATAATCTATAAACTGAGGTACTAAAATATTGATAAATGAATAACTAATAACTGTATGCTATGGTCAAGCAAACCTAAAATTGAACTAAGTTACTAATCTAATTACTCGACTGAGACTGTGACTAAGACTGTAACTAAGATGGTAACTGAGACTATAACTGGGATTGTAACTAAAACTTATAATAGAACTGAATACTTTGTTCTGATAACTGAGTAACTGATAGCTGCAATTACTAATAACTGAGTTACTGATAACTGGGTGACTGTTTCTGACAGTCCTAATTCTGTAGAACTAAACTAATTGTATACTGAATCTTGAACTAAAACTATGGGAAGTAATCAACTAACTTACATGCTCCTCTCTAAACTAATTAGGGTCCAACTTGTAACCCCGGTTGGAAGGGTGTCAGTACCGTGCCACAAGTAAAGACAAAGCTATGAGTTATCTCTCTCTGATAGGAAGACCTTTTGTCAACCGTCGCTGGCAGGAAAACTCGTGTGAGATGTATCAACCCTAGTCTGGCAGGAAGATATCTCAACCTACGCTGACTACGTAGTTCTGTAACACAAGGATTGCTACTAAGGGTCAAACCCTATGCTGGCAGGAATGCCCCCATCCCTGGGTTCTCTCGGGGCTAATTCTTACTCCCAATTGAACAGACACTAAACTGATTTGTAGACTGTACTAGGCTTGACTGAAATATTTCTGATCATACTATCTAACAGATCAGAATTGAGTTTACTGGGTTTTGCTGACTGACGAAATATTACTGAGTTTTGTTAACTAAGTGAGTTCACTGAGTTCTGAACTGAATACTGAATAGAGACTGTGACTAATTACTGAGTACTACTGTTCGTGACCCTACTGAGACTATTCTGTAACTTCTATAGCTCTAGTTAAACAGCTAGATTTTTGGGTATTGAATACTCTCAGGACTCAATAGCATGGAAAGTAAAGCATAGCATGATCTTAAAAAGCAAAGCCATAGTCAATTGTTCACAATTCATTCACTGAGATATTTTATCAAACACTTGGAGGTTGTGGACTTGAACATGAATGAGAACACATGGTAACATTTCATGATTACCCTATTCAATTTACATGGGCATTCTATCAAGCATGTGGAGATTAATACTTTAATATGGAGCAATTCGTCAAACACATGTGGATCATGAGTTCAGACATAGGAATATATTAAACATAGGAGCATAGCATGATCACATAACTAAAATCATGAATTGGAGAATTCGCATGTAATTCGCTTGAAATAGGACATGGGTATTTCATCAAAACATGTAAAGTTCACAACTTGAACATAAGAATGTCTTAATCATGAGGGAATAATAGAGTTACATGGTAAAATTCATAACTTGGGGATTTATCTTGAATTTGACTAAACATAATATGGGAATTTCATCAAACATGTGGAAGGCATGAATTTAAAACATGGAAATATTGCTAAACATCATGAATTTAAAATATATCATGGAATTTACTTGAATAAAGCATGAGAAATTCAAATTCATTGCATGAGGAATTTAAAATCTTTCATGAAATCATACATGGGCTGAATTGAATTAAAAACATCATGAAATTCAATCTCTCTTGAACATACAAAATACCATAGTAATGGAAAAATTCATTCTTTAATTAAAAGAAAAGAGTTTTTGGGCTCCATGGGTGAAAGAGGACACATGGATGAACTCCCACATACCTTAAAGCTTTAATCTTGAAGGAGAAACACAATCTTGAAAGTATTATTGAATTAGAAAACTTGAGTTCTTTCTTTTTTTGAAGAAAAATTGATGAAGTTCCTGGTGTTCTTGAGGAGGCTAGGATTTTTCTTTGAGAGAAAAGATGAATAATTGAGTGTACATTACTTTTGGGGGCTGAAATTAAGTGTTATGGGCGATTTTGGGTGAGGGGAAGTGACCAAAGTGCCCCTAGATCCTTTATAAACTAAATTAGCATGTGAAACAGTTCCTAATGTGCAGGCCGACGCGTCGCGTTGCTATCGCATCGGCTTATTGCTTCCCACAGAAAATTCCATCAATTTTTGCTCGTGTATCGAAATTTGGAAAAATTGGTATAATTGGAAAGATAATTAGATTATCTACAATTATGTGGGTCTTGATCTGCAAAATTCTATGTATATAAAAAGTTATACACATTTAAAATAGACCCTTGTAGAATCAAATGTCAAACTTTGGATGAATCAAAGGCTCTAAGCTCAACTTTGTTCTAAGTGATTCTTACGAACATTTTTTACCTCAAAAGCAGATAAAACATGAGGATAAATATCATGATACTGATATTCACATGGGAATCATTTAGATTATGGCTTATACACGTAGGAACGATGGTTCAATGACTAGCCTAAAAATGTGGGGTCTAATATTATCTCCCCCTTGAGAATATTCATCCTCGAATAAGACCGGTTAGCCTGAAAGTACTGTACAAAGGTAACTGAGATCATATTATGAACATGAATGACTTAGAACATGATTGCATAACTGATTCTGAAACATGATACATAAACTGAACTGATTTTGTGAATATATGCATTGACATGAGAAAAATTCTAAGGCTGAGATATAAACGAGAGAGTCAACTAATAAGTAACCATTACTTCAAGATGAATCCTATTTCATGAAGAAAAATGAAAAAATTATGACATGAATACTGGGGATATTACAATATATCTCCCCTTTGGGATACTTCGTCCCCCAAATGGTTCTGACTTGGTTAAGATACTACGAAAAGACTGAGATTATGCATGGGAAACTTATGGACTAAATCATAACTGAATATCTAGGATCTAAAACCGATGCATGATGCATGAACTAAACTGAATTTATGACTTGCATGGTCGTGAATGAATTACCTTATGAATTGAAAAGATGGAAAATCATAGGAACTTGTCTGTCTGACTGTTAGACTGGATTACTGGCTATACGGACTGAATCATACTGAAATCTTATACTCAACTATACATTCCACTTGTACACTAACATGACATTCAATCCCATCTTCATAACCATACATAAACTTGTAGGCAAACCACCACAAAATCATCTTTCTCATGTTCTCAAAACCTCTATCCTTAAAACTTTTATGAACTAGCCTAAGAAAACACGCATAAAATTTCAACTAATCATGACATAAGGAGAGGTCACTGAAAGTTAGAACATGAGGACCTGAAACATGAAAGAATAACTTTGACACTCAACTGAGGCCTGAGAAATTAATTATCAATGGCATGAATTTGTCAGAAAGGTCTGAACTGAGGACATACATGGCATAAACTAAATTTCGCTGATCATTATGAGTGTAGTATGAGTATCTGGATCTGAACATACTATAAAACATAAGTACATACGTTATGAGTTGCATGACCTGAGTTTGGAGTTCATGATTTCATGGAACATGATTTATACTTTTGAGTGAACTAGAACTCCTCATACTAGAAACTGAAAGCGTACATAGTTTTTCTATAAAAGTGCATGAATATGAGCTATTGATATGTTAGACATGAGTAGATATCGTGATGACTAAAAAACTTTGTACTAAGATGAGAATAGGTTGGGAATCATCCTCCCTTACTACTTTTCTACACACACTGGCACTACTACTGGAATTTTAGAGCCTGACTTGGTTACTTTTCTATCATCTCCCCATTATCTTTAAGCCATCATCTTAAGAATATGACTACTTGACTAAGCTCTAAACTGAACTGCGATTACTTTACTCTAGAGTCTGGGGTATAATAATACACATGAATGATAAACTCATCCACACCATCATACTTAATCTTGAATCAATAAACTTAAATTCTTGCATACACTGTTCAATCCTACTGATTCACCTCTCGTATAACTATCCCCATGAATATATAATCTGCTCAATCTAGATAACGTTATCCCAACTCTACTACTTCTAAACTTTTGGGTTCATACTTCTAACTCTAATTCACATACTGTAAAAGGGATTCTGAGAAGGAAATCTGAAAGCACATCTGAATTTGGCTTAATGCATGCTTTTCATGAATATAAATGAAATATTTCAAACTTTAGGACATAAGGGCACAGATGGGATACTTTCTAAGCCAATATGCAATCCCACAACTGCCTATAGGGACTGGCTAAGGAAACACTATTTGTAAGAACTTAAGCTTCACTATTTTTGTTGCATCAAAACTAAAGCAGAGTTGGCATGAATAAAGCAAGATGTAGATCTGCATAAATTTCTTAGATAACACTTCTATTGTATGATCTGATACTTGAAAGAGGGGAAATATTTACTAAATGCCCTGTAGCCTCTCGAAGAAAAGTACAGACATCTCCGTACCATTCTGCAAGACTCTACTAGACACAGCTTCATAAACACCCTAGGACACTTGAACTCTGTACTCTGATACCAAGTTTGAAATGACCAGAGATGACCCCCTAGTCGTCACACGATTCTTGGAACCACAAGTGATCCCAAGCTAACCCATGAACTAGCATACTGTTAAGCAACTGAATGATAACACAATAAATAGTTGTTTTGCTATGCGAAAACATAGTCATACTAAAAAAATCTAAAATAGATACAATACTAATAAATCGTTACAATCTGATAAATTTGAAGCATGAAACTGAAATTACATGACTGAATCTAACTAATATCTACGAAGCCTCTACTATACTAACTATAGATAGCTGAAACATGCCTCCAACTACCACTAATTATTACACATGAAATAAATTAATTGTACATGAACAAAAACTATCTGGAGTTCTCAAAGTAGGATAACTCATCACCTGCTAGCTGGAATCTGCAACTATCTGATCATGATATATAGGCTATAAATGATACCTTCATTATAAGACAATGTAGTACATAGACATATATATGGATCAATACTTCTGGAATGTACTGAGTATGCAGGGGTGAATCTAATAAGTAAAACTAATTTCATACGTAATCATAAACATGCATGCTAATTGTAAGTAGACTCACCAATAGGATGAAATAAACTAAAAATTAAAATATCTTAAAGCATGAGTGATAAATATTCTCAAATAATATGATGAATCTCTACACTTAGTTTCTGTAAACTTGCTTTAATGGAATAAGTATAACTGAAGTTGGAATATGATAAAACATAGATAGTGTATAAATACTAGGTTTGAAACAACATGATGAAGATTGAAATAAAATGAGGATCTGAATATAGAATCACACTGAGAACAAATGCATAAATATACTAACTTATCTGATTAACTGAATGTCTGATAGCTGAAACTAGGCATGTAAGACTAAACTGTACTTAGTCTGAATAATGAGACTAAAACTGTAGAGTATTATGCATATGAGATAACGACTGACTGAGCAACATGAGATAACTGAGCATGAATTTGTGAAAATTATACTATTTGAGAATGCAAGACCAAATGTATAACATGATTCTGAAATAGTCTGTAAACTGAGGTACTAAAATACTAATAACTAAATAAGTGATAACTGTACGCTATGGTCAAGCAATCCTAAAATTAAACTGAGTTTTTGATCAAATTACTCGACTGAGACTGTGATGGAGACTGTAACTAAGATGATAACTGAGACTGTAATTAGGACTGTAACTTAATACTAAGTTCTGATAACTAAGTAACTAATAGTTGCAGTTACTGATAACTGGGTGATTATTTCTAGTAGTCCTGCTTCTGTAGAAATGAACTAAGTTCTATACTGAGTCTGAAACTAAAACTATGGGAAGTAATCATCTAACCGACATGCCTCTCTCTGAATTGGTTAGGGTCCAACCTGTAACCCTAGTTGGACTGATGTCAGTACCATGCCACGGGTAAATACAAAGCTATGAGTTAACCCTCTCTTATTGAAAGACTTTTCGTCAACCCTCGCTAGTAGGAAAACTCGAATGAGATGTATCAACACTAGTTTGGCAGGAAGATATCTCAACCTACACTAGCTACGTAGTTTTGTAAAGCAGGGATTGCTACTAAGAGTCAAACCCTATACTGGTAGGAATGCCCCCATCCCTGGGTTCTCTCGGTGATAATTCTTACTCACAAATGAATAGGCACTGAACTGATTTCTAAACTATACTAGGCTTGACTGAATTATTACTGATTGTAATGTCTAACTAAACTAAACTGAGTTCACTAGGTTCTGCTGACTGACAAAATATTACTGAGTTCTATTAACTAACTGAGTTCACTGAGTTCTGAACTGAAAACTGAATAAAGACTGTAACTAATTACTGAGTACTACTATCCGTGACACTACTGAGACTATTTTATAACTACTGTAGCTCTAGGTAAATAGCTAGATTTTTGGCTATTAAATACCCTCAAACTCAATAACATAGAAAGTAAAGAATAGCATGATCTTGAAAAGCATAGCTATAGTCAATTGTTCACAATTCATTCACTGAGATATTTTATCAAATACTTGGAGGTTATGGACTTATACATGAATGAGAACACATGATAACGTGTCATGATTACCCTATTCAATTTACATGGGCATTCTATCAAGCATGTGGAGATTAACACTTTAATATGGGGAAATTCGCCTAACACATAGAGATCATGAATTTAGACATGGAAATATCCTAAACATGGGAGCATAGCATGATTACATAACTAAAATCATGAATTGGGGAATTCACATGTAATTCGCTTGAAATAGGACATGGGTATTTCATCAAAACATGTAAATTTCATAACTTGAACATAAAAATTTCTTAATCATGAGAGAATAATAGAGTTACATGAAAAAATTCCTAACTTGGGGATTCATCTTGAATTTGACTTAACATGATATGGGAATTTCGTCAAACATGTGGAAGGCATGAATTTAAAACATGGAAATATTGCTAAACATCAAGAATTTAGAATTTATCATGGAATTTACTTGAATAAAGCATGGAAAATTCAAATTCATAGCATGAGGAATTTAAAATATTTCATGAAATCATACATAGGCCAAATTGAATTAAAAACATCATGAAAACATGAAATTCAATCTCTCTTGAACATATAAAATACCATAGTAATGGAAAAATTCATTCTTTAACTAAAAGAAAAGAGTTTTTCGGCTCCATGGGTAAAAGAGGATCTGTGGATGAACTCCCACATACCTTAAAGCTTTAATCTCGAAGGAGAAATACAATCTTAAAAATACTTTTTAATTAGAAAACTTGAGTTCTTTCTTTTCTTGAAGAAAAATTGATGAAGTTCTTGGTGTTCTTGAGGAGGCTAGGGTTTTTCCTTGAGAGAAAAAATGAATAATTGAGTGTATATTGCTTTTGGAGGCTGAAACTAAGTGTTATGGATGGATTTTGGTCTGGAAAAGTGACCAAAGTGCCCCTAGACCCCTTATAAACTGAATTAGCGTGTGAAACAGTTTCGTAATGCGCAGGTCGATGCATCGCGTCGCTGTCGCATCAGCTTACTACCTCACATGGTAAATGCCATAACTTTTCTCTCGGGTATTGAATTTTGGAGAAATTGGTATTGTTGGAAAGCTAATTCAATTATATACAATTTGGTGGGTTTTGAACTGCAAAATTCTATATATATAAAAAGTTATACACACTTAAATTAGACCCTTATAGAATCAAATGTCAAACTTTGGATGAATCAAAGGCTCGAAGCTCAACTTTATTCTAAGTGATTTCTATGAATATTTTTCACCTCAAAAGAAAATCAAACATGAGGATAAAGATCATGAAACTTATATTCACATGGAAATCATTTATATTATTGCCTATACACGTAGGAATGATAGTTCAAAGACTAGCCCAAAAATGCGGGATATTACACAAGGACTCTCACTGCACTGATTAACACTAGTCAACAACAAGCTTAGGTAACCCTACCTAAGCAGCTCCCTAAGAAAAGAAAACAATACTCTTATAACATGAGTAGTTTGATTACTATTCAGCACTCACTCAAGAACAAGTTCAATTTAAGTATACATAAAGCTAAGAACTTGAGCAGTGATGAAATTGGGTTTTGTTTCCTCTCTTTTCACTCTTTAGAATGTGCAAAAACCATTTGATGAAGAGGCTTTTCTTTTCTTTTATATCTGAGTGATGATTAGGGATGGAATATCATTGGACCTACTGTCCAAGTCAATATAAAATAGCACAAAACAACACTTGTAAGTTTGTTACACAAGATGACAAAACTGTGCAGAAGGAGTTTGCCAGTTGTACTGTACCTTGTACGTTCAGGGACTTGGTCCCTTATAGTTTAGCTGCTCATCATCAAATCTACATATGTATCTCATTTACATATCTCAGTTCACCTCTTAGACTAATGTTCACAAATTAAGAATTTTGTAAGGTATCTCATTTTCTTTTAAAACTTAGTGTTTTCCAATTGCACCAATATCTCATGAAGTGTATGTATGAAATAAGGATGAAATGCTCACAACCAATCAGTATGAAGATAATGATCATTTTAATATAGGAATAAATGATCCCAAAAATCAACTCAGCATGTCAATAATTCATGATATAAGCCTTCACTCAGCAGAGAAGGCAGACTGTTGATACTTGTTTGATTCTAAACATCTAGTCAGGGGGAGTTTTTAAAAAATTTTAAATATCCTTGCATTACATATTTGGGCTTAGGCTAGGCTTCAAGGAAATATTCGAATGCTAGAGGGGCTATCAAGATTTCGCAATTACCTTCTACTACAAATAAAAATTTTATATTATTAATCCATTGTATAATGAATGGAACTTGGATTAGATTGGAGAGCCCGATAGGGAATACAAATAGTTGTGGAAGGGAGCGAAAGATACTTTATTATATATGAGGAACTCATGAAAATCTCTGAGTGCTCAAGCATCCAATCAATTGAAATGAGGGTCAATAATATCTATTCAAGTCCCTACATGAGAATAATAATAATAATAATAATAATAATAATAATAATAATAATAATAATGGAAATCAATGCACAATTAAGGCTTGTAAATGTCAAATAAATCTCCTACTCGAGCATTACGATAAATATATTTTCTCAAGTCAACAATAATAAACCTTCACACGAGCACACAATAATAATAATAACTTTGAAATACAACTCCCTCGAGTAAATTCTCTAACCCATAGCATGCTTTACATGATTTTTAGCTACCCAATTCTATCAGAATGAAGTTAAGTCATAATCTACCTCAAAATGCCAAAATTCAAGCCTATACCTTTAATGTGTAGCCTTTATTTAATGACAACCTCAAAAGCAAGCTAAAACTCTCTAAACTATAATATACGCATCAAGAGAAAGCTAATGATACTCATATTATCTATATTTGAATTAGGACAAAAAATTTCAAAAAATGAGATTGAAAATAAAAGAGGTAACGTTAGAATTTTATTTTTTGAAATATGTTCTTCATGTCAAAAGGTATTTGTATTTGAAAATTCATGCAAAAATGAGTTGAAGTCGGTGCTGAAATCAATGAAAATCATTTTAAGAGTTTACTAAAAAGGTCTCTAAATTCTAGTTTGAAAACAATATTATAAGGTGTTTTTAAAGATAAAATCAATGAAAGTTAATGAAAGTAGGAGTTTGGACCCAAGCACGAGAGATGAAGAAACCCCTAAAAATAACCTTTCTCAGAGCTCCTAAGTTCAAAAATAATGTAAATAGAGAAAATAAGGTATTTAAATTGTTCTATGAATTGTACCTTGCGATCGTGAGGGTCAACATTGACCATCAATTTACTTGGACATCGCGATCGTAATAGAAGGGACTCACGACCGCGATGGTCAAATCCGACCAAGTCCACTGATTTACCCATTGCAATCATGGTACCACCATTAAACGGTCGCGATGAGGACTATCATCGAGGTCTAGAATTGCAACATAATTCATTTATTATGATGATGGGTTGATGAACTAGATACCAGCTGTTGTACCAACTAAAACTTTAACTTCAAAGTATCTGAACGGACCCTCGAAATTCATTGGGACCACATAGAACTAAATTATATATGCTACTAGGCTATTCTCTATGTTCCAAATTTAGGGCATTGTCATATTTTCAAAACTATATCATCTATACTAAATTAGCCCCCAAAATCCTTAAAAGTTTATTTTAACTAGTTTTCAAATGAAGGGTCAAAATGCAGATTAAAGTCTCAGGATCTAAATTAGCCATGCTCCTAAGTAAAAGTTAAAATTTCAGATCTAATGAAACTATTCAAATCACCATCTGTCATCAAAAACTCAAAATGTTAATGAAAGTCAAACTAATGACTTTTGAAGCCTCTAATACTCTCAAACTCTCCCAAATTACTCCTAGATGTATCAGAGACTGTGTCAACCATCCTAATAACTCACAAATAACATGTAGAAAATACTAGAAAGGACAAAATAGTGAAACCATAAAAAAGGGGAAAAATCACTTCTACGGTTGTTCCACATATATACTTCATTAGAAGAATCAATTTATGACATCTTCTTTATATTGTGTATGTGACATCTCTGCAATTTATCTACATACTCTTTCTTATGATATTTCATGTATATTGTACTAGTTAATTTTTATGGCTATCTGGTAAATGGAGGAATGAAGAAAATTCAGCCAGCTAATACTAATTGTCTAGTAAATAATAGAAATAAGAAGAATTCAACTTGTGAAGGTTAATTTCCCAGTTAAGATTGGAGTGAAGAGATTTTAGCCAGTAGACTTATCAAATGGTAAAGGGTGAAAATGAAGTAACTTCAATACATTAAGGATAGATACCTAACAAAGGGTTATAAAGGGTGGGCAGATGGACTTCATGAATCCTCCACGAGACAAATCTATCTAATGGGAGGAGCATGTGTATACCAGATATTGACTAGTGATTTCATTCTTTATCTTTGATTTATCGAATCAGTTAAGCTCATAAGCTGATATTGAATTTACATTTTAAAACTCTGATTCATTGAATTGGTTAATCTTACAAGTTATTGTTGAAATGATTTGTGATTATCTATTTCATCTATCGAATTCTAATATTCAGTTCTAGTTAGCCAATTTGTTGCTCGCTATGTCTCATTTTATAAGATGTATTAGGAAAAAAAATTCGTGCATTTGCGTGATGTTTAATTGTTATATTATTTGGTACACTTTTTAAATTTACGTATATTAGTGTTTGTGTTAATTATACACCTTATTCGGTATTATGCATGTATAACTAATGCATGAAAAATCATGGTATTAGCAATGCAATAATTTCTAATGTAGTGCATTACTATGATTAAAGAAACAATTATTTCCTTAAATCTTTTCCACATTCTATCTACCATATTTATGAAGGATATTTTCATTAATGAATAGTTATTTTTAAAAAATTATGCAATGTAGGTTATTTTTATCACACCAAATCAAATTGTGCATAAGAAATAATTTTGGCATAACTGACACAAGGATTACTAGAACCAACATTACTAAAACACTCTATTTCGCATCATTCTTGATCATTCTACCAAATGATCACTTATTGATTTTATTATGATAATGTGCCAAAGTAAGCATTGAAAACATTAACCCTTTCCATCACTTCTTTGGTGATGTTGATGAGTACATGTGTTTTTCAAATCCACTCTACACTTGTTGTATCATTTGTTTGCAAGTTCTGTTCTATCTATAGTGGTAGTCGAGTCACACCTGAGTATTGAGAATCTTTATTAGAATTGTTCTTAGAGGGTGTTCATGGGTCAAAGCAAAATCAAAATCAAACTAACTTATCGATTTTAAATTAATTATATAAAAGAAAATAGGTTGAATACATACACAACCCCTCAAGCTTATTTAATTTTTTCAATTAGACACTTGAACTTTAAGGTTTGCCTATTAAACACTTTAACTCACACTATAATATATTTATTGAACAAACTTTTGAAGCAAACCCAAATGCTTTATGCATGAGAAGCAAATGCTGCTAATGTGGCAATATCACTAATAAGAAAATAACACATCAGTAAAAGATTTTTTTAAGAAAAACCTTTCTTCCACTTTCACTTAAATCCTGTAGCCATTGAACACCACCACCAACAAACTATCCAATTTTTTATTAAAGATCTACATCCTTGCGATTTAACTTGTCTTTCCAACACATTGTATTTCAGATTTTTTATAATTTCTTATTATATTATTTTATGCTTGATTTCTAATAGAGTTTTGTACATCAGATATAAATAAAATGATATATATGAATCTTGTTGATTCACGGGATGAAACTTGTTCAAGTTTCAATGATTCATTCTCATAAAGTTCCTTAATAGTTTTATGAATAGTATGTTGGGAATAATTGGCAAAAGGGGCACTTCCCAAAACTATTTTTCCAAATGCCCACTTAATTTCTTTTTGATTTATTTTTTAGGTTTAGGATGTAAAAAGTGGGAAAAAGTGGAAAAACTAGAGCCCACACGTGGGCCAAGGGACTAATTCATTATTTTTACAACTTTACAAATTTTATATAATACACCTAACACCCTCCACTTATTCCAGTATAAAAAAAAACCCTCTCTCTCCTCTTCAATTCTCAACTTTCGCTTTTGAAACTTCATCTCCCAAAAATGTCATTTTCATTTCTTCTTCTTCTCCAGCTGCTAAGGTATCGTTGTTGCTTTGCAAGGTTATTTAAAATCAAGTTTCGATCATTTCTAGATCCATTTAAATGGTTTCCTTTGCTAATCGATTCATAGCAATGTAGGAAATTTATTTATTTATTCGAATTTGGTTGATTAAGTAGTTAAAAAAAGAGAATTTTATAGGTAATGAGTTTGATTTTGAAGCAATGGTTGAGGTTTTATGCGGCATTTTTGACAAATTTTTTCGTCGATCACAGTGTTGAATTTTGTACTCTTATTTACGAGTTTTGGTTTAGTTCTGGTTTTTTAGCAAGGAAGTGTTGAATGGTGGGATAATTGCTATTTGAAGAGTTATTTTGGCATTTTGATCTGAACAGTAACCTGTTTCTATTGGTAGACCCATGGTCTATCCGTACACCCGTGTTCTATGAAATGAGAATGCCCTAGATTGAAATTAATTTTTAGACGTATGAAAGTCTTTTAAAATATGATTGTTGAAATAGTAAAAATTGAAAGATTAATAGCAAATTAGTTTGATTTGGTGCACTAATTTGATTTTTAGCAATTGTTGTGTTTTGATACTGTATGTTGGATTTTGGTTCAGTTATTGTATGTTTATGTAGTGAACTATTTAATAGTGGGGTATTCTTAATTTTTTTTTTTTTGAGGGCGGGGGAGGGTTCATTTGAGCATTTAGTTATTTTTGTTGATAGACTTGTGGTCTATGAATTGAAAATGAGAGATTTGTTCTGCAGGTGTACATTGTGTTAAAAATGGCTAAAAAAAGCATCCTTCCTAAACGCAAAGATGATATCGCTTCTGATTTTGCTGGAAGCAGTAGAAAAAGAAAAGTTGAGGCAGTTGAAAATATTATGTCAAAAAAAGAAGAAAATTGAAGAGACAGTAGAAAAAGAAAAGCTGAGATAGTTGAATGCTAATATTGTTAATGTGTTGTTGAATGATAAGTAGTTAGGATATGACAATTTTTTTTATTTCACAAATATGAAGGTTTAAGGATCTGGTGGTAGGATATGACAAACATTCTTTTATTTTATGAAATTTGTTATGATTCTACACTGAATCTGTTTCTATCATACTGATTTGTGGCATGGAATTTGAATAAGCAGGGTGTTTTCATAGTTGGTATAGTGTATGCTTGATATCATAGAATGCATACTTAATCTTTCGTATATTGCATACATAGTCTATCATTACCATGCTGCTCGAATTTAGTTGACGTGTTGTTTGATCGACTATGACTCTATCGAAAATAGTATTAACATTATAGAAAAATAGAAGTATAATTATTTATTCAATATCACTACATCCATGTTGCACTTTTTCAAAGAACGAATAATAGCATTATAGCACAAAACATCATTTTTAGGCCACTCTCCCTTTCTTCGGTCAAAATCAATTTTTGTTTCAGTTGATCCCTCTCTATTTGCGTGTTATGTAGCAATACTTTAAAGTGATCCCTCTGTTCTTCGGTTTCTTTGAACAAAGTCATGAGAAAATCTTTATTTTCTTCGCATTGTTGGAGCTTTTGTAGAGATTAAATTTTGCCAAGCCTTGAAAATTTGATGTCTCGAATCCCGAACTCAACGTTCATGGACTGGTTAAAGGTGTTAGCTCATAAAGCCATTTAAAAAACGAGCATATGCCATTATCCTAGAAAAAATAATAAATATATAACGAGTAACTTAACTTTATAAAAAAGACACACACAGCTCACCTTCACAATTGCACAATTATAAAATTTGCGACCTGAATTTAAATCCGTGCGTAACGTCCTCAAGACAGCCGCATTCCCACAATGAAAAGTTAGAGAATTAAATGTTTGAGATGCTCAAGACATTGTAGAATTTTTAAAAACAAAACAAAGTGAATGAAATAAAATAATGAGGGATGGACACCTTATATATGAAGTAAAAACGAAGTGTTAACACTAATGGATTACAAAAGTAGCTGTTTATTACCGTTGAAAAGTAATTTTTTTTGAACTGGTGGTGACACTTAATAGACTGTCGTAGATCATGACCTAAGTCAGCCATCAACGAGATACCAAAGTCTACCGTAGACACTCGTAATCGGTGGACCCTCCATAATATGTTAAATAAAAAATATTACAGTAAAAAATATACTTGTTCTTTTAGGGTCCATCGATTCGGTTGGTTTATAGTAGACTTATACCTTAAGGAGTGCATCGATTGATCGCCTGATTATGCGTAAACCTCTGCTATAGACCAACACTTGGATGTTGTTTAAAAAATGAGTAAATAAATTAAAAATAAATGTAATGTGTGTTTATACACATATGAATGAGTGTAAACAAGTCACATAAATATATTAGAGCTTATACAAATTAGGGGTGGTGAATTAAGGAGTGTGTGGATGAGTATTGGTCAAACAAACAATATCCTAAGAGTAATGGTTGTCAAAGCACAAGTATTTTTTGAGGATGATGATTGTTCAACCACTATCCATTACAATACTCTTTTAATTTGGGGGTGGTGATTAAAGAGTGGTGATTGAAGGAGTATGTGGAATGGGTAGTCATCAAATACAATCAACATCCTCAAAATATACTTGTGCTTCGACAAACATTACTCTTAGGATATTGTTTGTTTCGACCAATACCCACCCATACACTCCTTAATTCACCATCCCTGATTTGTATAAGCTCTAATATGATTATATAACTTGTTTACACTCCTTCATATGTGTAAAAACCCACACTATATTTATTTTTAATTTGTTTATTTATTTTTAAACAACATCCAAGTATTGGTCTATAGAAGTGTACATAGAACTATGTGGTCTACGAATAATCAGGAGACCAATCTATACACTCCTGAAGGTGTAAGTCTATGGTAGACCAAGAGGGTCGATGGACCCTCAAAACACAACTATATTTTTTATATGGATTTGACATGGGTCAAATCGATGACAGTCTATTAAGTGTTACCGACAGTTCTAGATTGTTTGTTTAACCACCCTCACATCATGTGATTATGTGTTTAAACCTTTTTTAATTTAATTATTTTCTTTCAACACCCCCAAATTATGTGATTATGTTTTTAAACTTTTTAAAATTAACTTATTTTCTTTAACCAGCCCCAAAACACGTGATTTATCTATTTAAATATTTATTAATTTAATTATTTTCTTTCAACAGCCCCAAAACATGTTATTATCTTTTTAAATTTAATTACTCCCTCTGTACCAAATTATGTGTCGCCATTTGACCGGACATGATATTTAAAAAATAAGTATTGACTTTGTTAAAGTTACAAAATTACCCTTCTTAAAGAAAGGAGTAATAATATTTAAAATCAAGAAGGACCACTTTTAATTGAAAAGACAAATTAAAAAAGGAGTAATAGTATTTAAAATCGAGTGGGACCACTAAGGGTAAAATTGTAATTGTGTCTTTAAAAACTTATCAAACAAGGGAAGGCGACATTCGTTTTGGGATGGACCAAAAGGAAATGGCGACACATAATTTGGAACGGAGGGAGTATATTTTTTCACCAGCCCCAAATCATGTGATTATTTCTTAAAATCTTTTTTAATTTAATTATTTTCTTTCAAACTACAAGCTACTCATGGGACATCGATTCATATAGTCTACCGTCAACTATTATGTTTGGTCGATGCGAGACTGATTCTAAGATCGATGATAGACTATATATGTGATCTAGACTATTTATGTGATCTGTATTTACAAATGCATTCACTATAGATGCAAACACAAAAAATAACAATAACCAAAAAGAGAAAAACGGAATCTGAAAATAAAAATACTTATATTAAAATTTGTTCATTGCACAGTCATAGAAATTTTACATGGGAAACATTGGCACAGCGGCCAGAACAATCAAAATAAACAAAAAATAAAGTAGCTTTCTTCCCAAGAAAGCTTCTTCTGCAAGGTGTCGTACTTTTTTGCCTGCAATTACCAGCCACAACCACGAAATAAGCATTTCTCCTTCATGAATTTGGTGCAACTCTTCTACATATAATAATCAAAAGACTGCCTCGCCGCTGCTATGTCTAGTAGCATTTTCAGCTCTTTCTTATCGGCGAATATTTGGCCATAATAGAAATTGATTTCGTCGATGAATGAGTGTCCTGATTTTGATCCCATTCCACATTCTTCTTCATCATCTTGCTAGTTCGATGAAAAGTCTTTCATATGCATAGAATCACCTTTCATATTAATTGGATGATCTTCATTGTTCTCGTAATCATTCAAATCGTCATTGATCAAATCGTCGTCGACTGTTGGGCGCCGAAGTGGGGGTGGTGATGAATTCAGTGGTCCTTCAAAGGACCTCTCAACCATATTTATCATCAAAATAGGCCTAAAGTCATCAGCATCGGCATCCATTATGTACGTCAGCACACGTACATCGTTATTTATAATCGCAGGATTCACCTTTTCCCTCGAGTGCATTATATAACTAATCACCACATTGCTCGGCGCGCATTCTAGATCCTCGCTCTGCATTACACTTGCGACGAATTCATTATACGAACTATTGCGGCAAACAGGAATGGGAATTATCACCTTGGTAAATAATCTCCATTTCCAGCATTTAGGAGTCTCCACTCATTCTCCCATGAAATCACCAGAAACTAGAACAAATTCTGCAATAGACATCTTAGAATTAAACTTTGGTCGACGGTAGATTATGCTTAGGGTCTGTGTCGGATTGTATGCACGGTCGATGATTGACGATGACGGGTCGATAGCTGCGTAGATATCCATACAAAAACTTAAAATTTCAAATATTGCTTCTAATCAATGATTGTTGGGTTTATGGAATAGAGAAATAAACTTGGAGTCGCCTGAGGTGCTATAATGTACTTTCTAAAGTAGTTTTGAGTAATGTGAGTGATTTAAAACTGTTTAACAATGGTAGAAAGTGTGTTTGAGAAGATAGGAAACAAATGGGGTAACAATGGATGCAATGGACAAACTTATGATATTTGTGGACTGATTTACAGCTGATCGCCGAAAAATAACGCCGGAAAAGTAATTGAAATCAGAGCTTTTTGGAGGAAAAAATAACCACCTTCTATTTTTGGCTTTTAGATTTTTTTTTTTAATATTTTTGAAAAACCTAGATATTTTTGTATATATAATGGTGAATGATGGAGTGGGTTGAAGTGTATTATTAAAAACTTATGGGTAAATTTATTAAGTTGAAAGTATTGGGTTAAAGTGAATTATTATAAAAATTGTGGCTGAAATTATTAAGTTGAAAAAGTTGATGATGAGGTAGAATTAAGTGGTTATATGACCAATTTTTTCTAACTTTTGACTATTTGGCAAAATAGTTTTGTAAAACAACTTTTTTTGTCATACTTGCCCTAGTATGTTGATGGTTGTGAAAATGTGTTAGGTGAAAGTAATAAAACTTTTGTAAGGAAGCAAAAAGAAAGCAATAGAGAGAAGAAGGTAGCTACTGTTGGTTTGAATTTTGTTGCGATGACCGTTGTGGATTTAGAAAGAATTGTGAGGTGATGATGGTGATAGTGGGTGATAACAACAATGGGTGTAAGGAAGTGGCTTCAGCCTTGAACTGTGGAAAAAAAATTAAAGAATGAGAAAAAACAAACACAATTTAGAAGAAAATATTTTCTTTTCTCGAAGGTGGTGGAGATAGTGGTGAAGAAGGCCATAGATAGTGCTACAAATTGAGGTTGAAGGAGATAGAAGTAAAACAAAACTCTATTAAAAAAAATTAGAGACTTCCACTCTCTCAAAGAAGAGTGTAATAATTTATCAAAAAAAAAAAAAAAGAGTGTACTACACATGTTGTGCATTGTCAGCACAATGTGCCCAATAAATACATTATAGTATGAGTTTGAGTGGTTGATAGATAGGCCTTAAAGTTCAAGTGTCTAAAAATGAAAAAAATTGAACAAGTTTAAGGGGTTGTATATGTATCCATACAATAAAATATAATATGCATATATCAATTTAATTGTTATTGATTTTGATTCTATTGTTGATTATTAATGATACATAAAAATAAAAGAAACAATTCATTTAAAGGAAAAAACAACAATTCATGCAAAAAGAAAAATAGTTAGAATGATTGACATCACAGAATTTTTTATCACTGAATTTATTTTGAATAAGGCTTAAAAATTCATCACTTTTGGCCTAGAAAAGTAAGAGATAATGACATTTCAAATCCTATCGAGAACTGCCAACATAGGTACCCATATAGCTGAAAGAAGCAAGAAAAATGTTTTCCTTCTTCACTCAGACATCCATCTCTACTTACCAGAAGGCGGCTGAGGATAATTTCACCTCACTAGTTTTTGGTTAGGACTCACATTAACCTTTTGCTGGCCTTTTCGTTTTGGGCCATTTGTTTGCTGAACGTGTATATAAGATATATATTTAAAAATGGTCATTAAATAACAAACAAATCAAATTAAAACAAATAAAAATAAATTTATTTAATCGATTTGATTTGATTTATCCACACCTCACCCTAGTTGTCAGGGTGAGTTGCTTGGATGATCCACAACACTAAACTCCATTTTTTTTAGTTATTTATGTTTCTTTTATTCCTGGATAGATTTATTCTTCAATTTAGACTTATGCTCATCTTATTAATCGTTCTTGTACTAATGACATCAATCTTGGGAGGTGTAACATTTATTTTTCACTTATTTTGGCTTCGAAATACAATTAATGGATTTATTTTTATTTTTCCTTTGCTTCTATATTATAATTATTTTGAAAAATGGATTAAAATATTAAATGTGTTTATGGCTTGCCTACAAGATAAGATAGGTGCCATTATGGCTAATTAGGAGTTTTGGGTCATTACATCTCAGTACTTCGAATATTGTGTTTTGAACCATCAAAAATACAACTCCCTTCATCTAAAATATTTGTCACATTTCGCTTTTCGAGAGTTAAATTATTTAAATTTTGATCAACATTTTCTAATATATTTTTTTTCTTTGAGACGAGAGAATTGCAACTTAAAGTACCTCTGTGTAGTTGTTGCATATTTAAATTTTCAGTTGTTAAATTAATGTAATTGAATTTAGCTTAAGAAATTAATCAACTTGATTCTCGAAAATTGAGGTATTAGGTTAGAGATTCTCCAGATTTCTTCAAATTTAACTAGTCTAAATTTAATTTTTGTTGTTTTATAAGCATAAAATCTTATTTTAATCAAATCTAGTATGAACGAAGAAATTGGACAAATAGATTATGAATTATGATGTGCCTTTTGGCTGATTTTTTCAGTTTAACATTGTGGGATACATAGGTTGTAACTAGGGGCTTTGGGCTCTAGGTGACAAAAGAGTTTTAAAATGAAGTGTGGGTGACACAAGTCTTAATAATTAAGTGAAGGTGACAATTACTTTATTAAGGATTAAGAAAGTAAGAAAAGTTTGAAAATAACCCACAAATTTTTTAATTTAGACTTTGATCCAATGTAAAACCTAATATAACTAGAAATGGAGGGAAAAAAGACATGTTTCTCTCTCTTCTCATTTATTGAAGTTTTCTCTCTCTTCGTGATTTTTGTTGTTCATTGTTGTTATTGCTTTATTCATCATTTTTTTCTTCATTATCATCATCTTGTTCTTCATTATCATCTTTTCTTGTTCATCATCATCATCTTCTTGTTGTTAAATATTATTGTTACCGCTACTATTGCTACTTGATCAAATTTTTTTAGGTCAAATTTTATTCGTATATCACTTGAGAATTACTTATAGGTGATTTTAGTAAGTAAAATTATAATTTTTAGTTGAATTTCTCAGCTGGGTGTACTGCTACTGCTGTTTTTTCAACAACAGATAAAACATGTAACGTGAATCCAACAAATGAGTAATTTGTTCCACAAATGTGTAATCTGTTGCAACATATTGACTAATCTGTTGCAACATATATGACTAATTTGTTGCAACAGATTACTCATCTGCTGGATTTGTATTATAGTGTTGTAACATGAATCCAACATATGGGTCATCTGTTACAACAGATTAGTCATATGTTGCAACAGATTATTCACTTGTTGCAATAAATGACTCATATATTGGATTCATGTTGCAGATTCTATCCATTGTAGCAGTAGCAAATATACCAAATAAAAAATTCAACAAAAATCATAATTATACTTACAAAATCACCTATGAAGTAATGTCCAAGTGATATACGAACAAAAATTGACTTAAAAATATTTTAAAAATTTCAACAAGGGCACAACGAATAAGTGAAACACATGAAAATTTTTATGAAACTGGTCAAGAAGACAAAAATAGTATATCATACATCAAATGCAAAATGATCGAGGGGACAATCGTTTGAGTTCTCCTAAAAACATTTAAGTTCCTTAGTATTTTAATTGTTTTCTAATGGATAACCCATCTATTATAACAAATTTTTTATCTGTTTGATAATTTTCAACAGATGAATCATCTGTTGCAACATATTAGTCATCTGTTGATTTAAATTAAGCAATTATTAATAATAACTAAATTGATTTAGCTAAAATTAAAGACAGGTCTTTAAGACAATGAGACAAAAATTTGAGTTTTCCTAAAAATGTTTGAGTTCCCTAATATTTTAATTATTTTCCAATAGATCACCTATTTGTTGCAACAAGTTAGTCATTTGTTGCAATAAATACTTATAACATGTTAGTCATTTGTTAATTCAAATTAAGCAATTATTAATAATAATTAAATTGATTTAACTAAAATTAACAACCAAACCTTAGACAAGGGGAAAACGCTTGAGTTCTCCTAAAAAATATTTGAGCTTTAGTATTTTAAATTGCTTTTCAACACATATTTTATCTATTTAGTAATTTCCAACAGATGAGTCATATGTTGCAACAACTTAGTCATCTGTAATAATAGATGTCTATATCTATTTGATAACATTCAATAGATGAATTAGTTGTTGCAACAAGTGAGTCATTTGTTGCAACAGATGTCTATATCTGTTTAGTCATTTTCAACAAATGTTTTTATTTGTTTGATCATTTCCAACAGATTACTCATCTGTTGTAACATGTTAGTCATCTATTGATTCACATTAAGTCATTATTAGTAATAACTAAATTGATTACTAAAATAAAATATGAATTAATAAGTTCAATTACAGTTTCAAGTAATCTCATGGTAATTACACGATCAATTAAGTATATTCGTCCTGAGTAGAGTGATCAATTGACCAATTTTATTTGAAATGATTCAAACTAAGTCATCATTAGAAATAAATATATTGATTTAATTAAAACTAAAGATGAATTTGTAAGTTCAATTACGATTTCAATTAATTTCATAGTAATTACATGATCAATTAAGTGTTTCGTATTGAGTAGAATGGTTAATTGACAAATTTTATGTAAAATAATTTAAATTAAATCATTATTAGAAATAACTACATTGGTTTAACTAAAATTAAAGATGAATTAGTAAGTTCAACTACGATTTCAATTAATCTCAGTAATTAAATGATCAATTAAGTGTTTCATCCTTAGTAGAATAATTAATTGACCAATTTTATTTTAAATGATTCAAATTAAGACATTATTAGTAATAACTATGTTGATTTAACTAAAATTAAACACGAATTAATGAGTTCACTTACAATTTCAATTAATCTCATCGTAATTACATGATTAACTAAGTGTATTCGTCTCGAGTAGAGTGATCAATCGACCAATTTTATTTGAAATAATTCAAATTAAGATATTATTAGTAATAATTAAATTGATTTAACTAAAGTTAAAGATAGACTTACAATTTTAATTAATCTCATAGTAATTAAATTATCAACTAAGTGTATTTGTCATGATTAGAGTGATCAATATTGACCAATTGTATTTGAAATGAATCAAATTAAGCCATTATTCGTAATAACTAAAATTAAAGATGAATTGATAAGTTCACTTACAATTTCAATTAATCTCATAGTAATTACATGATCAACTATGTGTATTCGTCTCGAGGAGAGTGATCCATCGACCAATTTTATTTCAAATGATTCAAATTAAGTCATTATTAGTAATAAATAAATTGATTTTGACTAAATAAAGATAAATTGATAAGTCCACTTACAATTTCAATTAATGTATTCGTCCTTAATAGAATGATCAATTGATAAATTTTATTTAAAATGGTTCAAATTAAGCAATTATTAGTAATAACTAAATTGATTTAACTAAAATTAAAGACAAGACCTTAGACAAGGGGACAAACATTTGAGTTCTCTTAAAAACATCTGAGCTTTAGTATTTTAAATTATTTTCGAACATATATCCTATATGTTTGATAATTTTCAATAGATGAGTCACTTATTGCAACAGGTTAGTCATCTGTTGCAACATATGTCTATATTTATTTGGTCATTTCCAACAGATGTCTTTATTTGTTTGGTCATTTTCAACAGATATCTTTATCTGTTTGGTCATTTTCAACAGATTACTCATCTTTTGCAACATGTTAGTCATCTATTGATTTATATTAAGCTATTATATTATTAATAACTAAATTATTTAACTAGAATTAAACATGAATTAATAAGTTCAATTATAGTTTCAATTAATCTCATGGTAATTACACTATCAACTAAGTGGTTCGTCCTGAGTAGAGTGATCAATTGATCAATTTTATTTGAAATGATTAAAACCAATCCATAATTAGAAATAACTATATTGATTTAACTAAAATTAAAGATGAATCAGTAAGTTGACTTACAATTTCAATTAATTTTATTGTAATTACATGATCAACTAAGTGTTTCGTCTAAAGTAGAATGATCAATTGACCAATGTTATTTGAAATAATTAAAATCAAGCAATTATTAGTAATAATTAAATTAACTTATCTAAAATTAAAGATGAATTGATAATTTTAATTATGATTTCAATTAATCTCATAGTAATTACATGATCATCTAAGTGTATTTGTCTCGAGTAAAGTGTTAATTGACCAATTTTATTTGAAATGATTCAAATTAAGATATTA